>NW_024354360.1:1393219-1497112 GCF_902729225.1 Pteropus medius
ATCGCTACTTGTAAATGAAGGATCTGGAAGTTCTTCCCTGCCTCCTCCTGCCTCTAGATCTCATTAGAGGATGATCTTGCAGGCCCTCCTCTGTGGGCAAACCGGGGCTAAAGGCTGCTCATGGCTAAGGGTGTTATTGTTGCTGCAAGCACCCAGGAGAATGGGAGAGAATGGTGTGTTCCTCTGAAAGCCTGAAGGGCCCCCTTGACCTGTAACCTTGTGACTTTCAAACTCCTGAGTCTCAGAAGAAGCAGCTCTTAAATGGCCCAAGATGCACAACAGAGGAAGCCTGAGCCTGCACAGCTGCTGAGGTGGGCTGAGTAAATCCTCTTCCCTCAGGCAAGCTTGAGACACCCAGGGTTTCTGGAACAACAAGGCAGAGAGTTGGAGGACTTTGTCTCTAATAATTATACAAAGGGTTCCAGAATGTTCTTCCTTCTGGGGCGTAAGGAAGCAACATTTGGATAAGTTTTTAGTTGGAGAGGAAAGGATCCCTTAGTTAAAATCTCTTTTGTACTTGCCTTTTCCTCTTCTCTGTGTTTTCAGGGAGGGTTGAAAAGGAAGAAATGATTCTGCTGTTCTGAGGAGCAGTTTTTGCTGTGCAGCTGGAGGAAGGTCGCTGCTCAGGAGACAGGCACATGTGTAACCAAAGCCTCTGGTCTGCATATCCCCCTCCCCAGGCAGGACTTGGGCCAGGCAGCCGTCCCAATACTTTGGAGGTTTGCAAATCTCATTTTGGTCATGGAAACATTACAAAAGCAGCTTGTGATCCTTTCCTCTTTATTCCTACTTGGCCCTTTGAGAGAGAGCGGGCCATGCTTCCTAGGACAGTAGATCACAACCCACATCATTACTGGATGGATTGCCACTATGTCTGGCCGTTCTCGGAAGACAGATGAGGGAGTGGAGTCCCTTTTATTAGCAAGTCAAGATCACATATAAACTGTGACTTTAGGGTTGCAATGTCTAGAAAATAATGCACGGGTGCTCTATACTAGTGGCTGCACAGTTTGGCATGTTGGTGGGCAGATGTGCTCATAAGAACAGGAAAATGTTCTTCCCTTTAGAAAACAGTGATTATTTATGGAGAAAGTGTATGTTACATGGCTGTTATGTATACCTGTCTGGAAAGCTTAGGTCTAAGGCAGAATCATAAGAAAATCCTTCTGCTCACCCCCAAATCCATTCATGGGAATTTATTTTCCAGATAAATGTGCTTTCCTTGGGGCTTTTGGAACAAGGAAAGTCATTTAGTGCCTCTTAGAGACTTCTGTCCTTCCCTGGCTCTTGGCCACAGTCTGTCCACGTTTTCTTCCTCTGGTTCCACACAGAAAGGATGGGGTGCTGGGAGAGGAGTCACAGAGGGACCCAGGACTTTAATTGTTGTGAGTGGGTGTGGGGGAAGGACTGTCACAGTTGGACTTGAGAAAGGACATGGGTCCTTGTTTTGTGGTCTAAGGTGTGGCGGGAGCTTTGTGAATTTTCTCTCTGATGGTTCGGTGTTGGTTGGGTCTGTCTAAAAGACTTGTCACATGGTCTGGTAGTTGAAAGGTCGCATTGAGATTTCTTAATCCTGAGTCCACAGGCCTTTAGGGAACTCACGGCAACATCTGGGGGTTTGTGGACATGGATGAGGAAACACTGCATCTTTAGTTTCACCAAGGCTCACTGTGCTTCAGCATTTCTGGCAGCTGTGTTGACAGCACCGTTGACTGCTTATAGGCAGAATCACGGCTAAAGTCTTTTGGGACAGTTGTTGCAGACACGGTAACATTTCACTTACACTTATTACTACCTCAGTATGACCAAGCACCAGTTTGTTATTTAGTGTCTTCACGAAGAACATTCCAAATTAAAAGAAAATAGTTTTAAAGTTCTAGTTCACTGACTGGTTTCCTTTGTGAGCTTATGTATTTTATTGATTTAAAAACATTGTTCTGTAAAGGGGTCCACAGGCCTCACCAGACTGCCTCAAGAATCCACACACAGAAGTTGTTTCAACCCCTGTGGGATGACGTGCCCATGAATAGCGGGGGAAGGCATCAGCCACAGTGGAGAAGGATGTTTGGGTCCTGGGCAGGTGAGCCTTCTGCTGCCTTTCAAAGTAGTGTATGGAGTGGAGTGGAGGCCTGGTTTGCTGTTATTATTAATTGTATTCCTTTACATACAGAATAATGACATGTGGAATGTACACAGAATTTTTCATCTTTCAAAATCATCTTTCAGAGCAGTTTTCTTATTACTTAAAACTGAAAAGTTGAGTTTTTCCACACTCAGGATAGAGGAAAAGAAATGTAGATGGGTAGAAAGACAAACTCTAGTACAAAATAAACTTTGAAAGTTCCTTTGGCTTTGGCCTTCGATGGCAGTGAAATGTGTAGTAATTCCTGATATTGTCACTTTTGGAGCAGTTGCTGATGTTCAGTTGACAACACTGCCAGAGAATTGCCATGTTCATTTCACATGCACGAGTGCACCTGCGGGAAGCACCGCGGTTCACAGTGGAGCTCCCCACAGCAGCTCCCCAGTGGACCCCGAGGGCGAGTACCGCGTGGTCACCGCTCACCTCCTGCCAAGTGCAGCTGGCTGCCTGCCAGGAAGCCGGGGCATGGGCTCCCCAGCGGACCCTGCTCTCACGACAGCTGCAACTTCAGTTTCCATGAAAAATAACACATCTAATCTTACTTCAGGTGTAGATGATCGTACCTTCAAAATTTCATAATCAGAATACGAAGTACCAGAAATACCAGAAGATTCCGTGGAAACCACAAGAACAAAAGCAGTTCGTTCTACCTGCTGGTTACTTCTACCAGCTGAAGTGAAGCTGTTTTGAAAAGAAATGAACACTTTCACTTATTGTTAGTTTCTTGCCCTCTCTTTAGTTCCTTTTTGTGACTTTCTGAGCTGGACAGCTTCTTAGGGGGCACATCAGGCCCCTTAGGGGCCACAGGTGAGGATTCTGTGGACTGTGCCTGCTTGTCAAACAGCCCCACTGCAAGTCAGCGTGGGAACTGTTGCCCTTCACCCACTCCATCTGGGCTGTGGAGACGTGCACACAGGCAAAGTCCCCCGTCTTTCTTACCTTTGCTTCTGGAGATAGTCCTGTCTTTTGCCATCTGCTCAGACAGCTCTGGAAAACAGTGAGGCTCATGCTGCCTGGGCAAGCATTCATGGGTTGTCGATTCTCACAAGGTGGGAAATAGAAAGTGCAGGATCTTACTGTGCCTGTGCGTATTTGGTTTCGTGGCTATTCTGCCTTACTTGTGTATCTGATTGGTTTAATGTTGATGACTATGATGGAGGAGACATAAAGACCCCATGGATCAGGCAGTTCCTGACACATCCAAAGCGGTGAGGGAAAGAGAGGGCTCTGGGTCTGTTCCCAGGGCCCTGGCTACCTTCTCAGGTCATGGTGGAGGAAGAATGTGGTAGTGACATCCAGATAGACTTGGGGGATGCAGGAATATCTGGCTTGTTCTCCTCTTCCTAGGGCACAGGCCCTCGAGCCTGGAGAAGCCCTGCTTCAACAGGGGCCCCCTCGGAGGTGACTGTAGAGCAGTAAAATGATGGGGGCTGGCCAAGGGTGAGCTGGGCAGGTTTGTCTCAAGGCATCTCCAGAGGCCTTCCACATTCCAGAGAGAGTTTCAGTCTCTGCAGGGACAGCAGTCTTTGTGGGATTGCATGGACAGAAGGGCCCAGACTTGGTATTTGCACTGCATCTACCTAGCTAGGCAGGAACTGAATCTCTCATACATTGGCTTTCTGTTTCCACATAACAAATGAGTCACGTACACCAGCATCCATTTATTACATTACAATTTTCCAGGATCAGAAGTTTAGATTGGGCTCAGGAGTTCTCTGCTCGAGGTCTTTAGCTGTCAGCAAGCTGTGGTCTCATCTGGAGGCTAGAACGAAGAGGAATTATTTCTGAGGTCATTCACGTTGGTGGCAGAGTTCATCTCCTGCCATCATAGGACTGAAGTTCTCATGTTCTTGAGCACTGCCAGGCCCTAGCCCTGCAGGACTCCCCACCCTCACCCCCAACTCAGGGCAGTCCCCTTCTTCAAAGCCAGCAATTCAGAGAGGGCCTCTGACTCCAAGGAGGGTCCTTGTCCTTCTCTTACGGGCTTTCATAGGATTAAGTCCGGCCCTTCCAGAACCACCTCCTTTGATTACTCTATCTTTTTGACTTGAGGCCTTAATAACATCTGAACACCTCCTTCACCTTTGCCTTCTCCTACTAGTTAGAAGCAGGTTTCAGGTCCAGCCGCCCTCAAGGGAGGAGATCCCTGGGTGTGGACCTGGCAGGCAGAGGGTTATGGAGGGTTTTCTGATATGTCTTCCACACCCTTCTTGGGAGGTGCTAGGTTGGAGTTGTCCCCAACAGAAATTTGTGCAGAATGTGGGAGGTAGCAGTGAAGTTGGAGCCACTGGGCCCCTACAGTCAGTGTGGGCTGCCAGAGACTGTATGCCATCTGCCAGCTGTGCAGGCTCACAGTGAAGGACACCAGCAGCCCCTCTCCAGGTCTCCTGTGCATTGTAAGGGTTGGAAGAGGTGAGATGGGTGTGGATCTCCATCTCTCTCTCATCTCTGTGGGTCCTGCTCTCCCCTCCTCAAGCTGGCTGGTTGGCCTATACCAGAGGCAGCGCTCTTCCTTCCATCAGCCCTGCCCTGATGCAGGTGTGATCTCTCTGTGTCTTGTTTCCTTGTTCCCTGCACTCTTGATGGGTCTGCTTCTGATGGCATCATGATTGTGCCCAAGGTAAGCATGCATGGCCAGGGGCCAGGGTGGCCAGGCCAAGCACCGTGTCCTCATCAGACCACTCTGCTGTGAACATCCTATTTCAAGAGCTGGTTCTTGGTTTTGCTGTTTGTTATGAGAGGATGTCAGGAGGCTGCGTTTCACATGTGGAGAAGCTTGAGAGTAGAGAAGTGAGGCTCCTTCACCCCGGCCAGGCAGGATGATTGGGATTCAGTCTCATGGGCTGGTGTTGAAACCCTCTGGTGACCTCTGTGTGCAACAGCCTGAAGCACAAAGACTCACGGAGGAGCACTTCAGGCCTCCACCTGAGTGGCTGTAGCATCATAGGTCCCCTTCTGTCACTAGTGGAAAGGACCTCGGCATGAAGCTTTGGTAAGTAGCTCGAGGGCTCCTCTGCAAAGGCTCCCCGCCCCCATAGACTTGTGTCCCCTCTTCTCTGTGATCCTTGGTGCACTGCATATATTTTGCACAAATGTCTGTATAGTCCTCTACGCACTTTATGATAATTTCTGGTTTGCATACTTGTCTCCTGGCTAACCAGTGAGCTCTTTGAAGACAGGTAGCCACATCTTTTCACATGTGCCCCCCAGCACCGAGTTCATTACTTGACATGTCCTTGGCATATGAAAAATGTTTGTTGAGTGACTGAATGATGAAGACGGAGACATAGAGGTGTGAGTGGAATACCACTTGGGTCTCACCGTTGACCAGGTGAGTAGAAACTTTGTCATCTGTTACTCTGGGTCACCTCTAAAAAAAGAGAGAGGCTTTGTCAGCACCAAATGATGAGAGTGAGCACCTCCCCGAGCCTCTTCTCAGACGTTATAGCTTCTCTCAAGATTCAGTCTAGGTTTTTGTCAAAGATACAGGAGATCGTTTGAGCCAAATGCATAGACTGTGGATTTAACAGAACTGAGTCTAAATTCTCTTTGTCACCAATTAAGCAGATGTTAGGCCCTAACCTGCTGGTGCCAGTTTCCTCATCTGTAAACGTGGTGATAATCCCGGAGTTCAAGGTGGCTGTGAGTTTTAGCTCCCAGAGGACTGATGAGTGCTGCTGTTCTTTCGCTCATTCAGCAGACATTCGCTGCGTCCTCATCTGTACCTTGTTCTAGGCAGGTTCTCAATTCCGAGGAGGAAGGCCTGTGAACGCTCAGTTGTGTAAAGAGGCCAGACATCGAAACAAGATTGACACCCTGATAACAATACTGTTGTGCCAGAGTGGTGTGGGCCAAGGGGCCATGTTAGGGTGGAAGTGATGGAAGGCTTAAATAAAAAGCAACCAAAAAGCTCGGCTGTAGTTGGGTCTTAAAGATGGGGTCAAGGGTAAGGGTTCAATATACACTCCTTCCATTGTCATTTATTTATTTATGATCAAGTACAGCTAATCCCACACTTATGAAACTGTTCCATTCCAAAAGGTCTTTCTCAACTTGAACTTTGCATAAGAAGATTGCTTTGGATTTAAAGATATAGAACTCTTTATACATGTAGCCCTTTATATCTGTTTAATTCCTAAATACTTCTCCTTGACGCAGAAGCAACAGTGAGTTTGCATGCAAGGGAAAGGAGGTTTGGCCCTGTTCACCCTTCAATCTGTTCATTTTGTCTTATCTGTGAGCAGGTCCTGCTCTTCCCGGCTCAGTCCTTCCACTCGTGACAGGCATGTAGCACAGTGTTCATGGAGGTCAGGGGTGGGGACAGAAAGAGAAGAGCCTGAGAGGGATGGGCCAGCTCCCTGGGCAGCGCTTCCCCATAGCCTCGCCACTGGACTCTGAGACTGTTTCTTGTTGCTGGGACTGGGCTCTGGTCCCTGCAGATGCCCCACTCTCCCTGTTTGGTGCCCTATAGCTGTGGACTCATATGACTGCTCCTCTACCTTTGCATTCCTTTTGGTGTCCGGCCTTTGGGGACTTCCAGTAGAACACAGGTTGGCAAGAGAGTGAGGTCAGGCCCTTGTGGGTGGCTGTGACCCTGGACCTGCAGACCCTTCTCCAGTATGCTTGTTCGGCTCTAGCAACAACTCCTTGTTTGCCCTCCAAGCCAATGGGAGGCAATGGTCCCTCCCTCTTCCATGGTTTCCCTGTGGCTTGCCTATGCTTAGCAAGTAGTCCCCTCATTCATCTACTGGATCCCTGCATGTGCTATAAGGAAGAACCTGTGCATTGTCTTCCTTGTGCAGGACAGTTACAGCGGCAGAAAGACCTGGCCCTGTAGGCAGGACCATCTGGCTCTCCAGCCCTGGCTGGGCACCTACTCTGATCTCTCACCTTCTAGATTACTCTGCTCACTTCTCTGCCTCTCTTCTCCCAAATGCCACATTTCTCCCTGCTGTGAAATGAATGTGTGTTTCCCCTCTCCAATTCACATGTTGAAACCCTAACAGTCAATGGAAGTGGGGCCTATGGGAGGTCATTGAGGTTAGATGAGGTCATGAGAGTGGGGCTCTCGTGATGGCATTTGTGCCCTCCTTATGAGAAGAGACCAGAGCTCTCTACTATATGAGGACACAGCACTGTCTGCAAGCCAGGAAGAGAATCCTTACCAGAACGCAGCCATGCTGGTCCCGTGATCTTGGATTTCCAGCCTCCAGAGCTGTGAGAAATCAGTGTCTGCTGTCTAAGCCCCAGTTTTTGGTGTTTGTTTCTGCACCTGAGCTGACTGAAACACTGCCCTCACCTACCCCCGGGCTCCCGCTTGTGGTTCCCCAGCAAGCCATCACTATGTCTGGCTCCTCCTTTGTTCGGGATCCTGCTCAGGACCACTGTGACTGCCTCTTGGACTCTCTCCATCTTGGGAACTCCACGTCGATGACACCTGCATGCCATTGGTTGGTGCCCTCTTGCATATGCTGTGTACAATCTCTACTTCGTTATTCCCCAAATTTGTATCCATTCACGAAGTATGTCATGCAGTCACACTCCTGCTCCCCGGTGGGTATCTGTGACAGCAGAGACCTTTCCATCTTGCTCCCTGATGAATCCTCACAATCAGGGACAGTGTTTAATCTGTAGTGGGTGCTCAACAAATACTTGCTGAGTGGGTGGCTGACTTTCTGTTTTGCCCCACAATGTCAGGTATTAGGTGACAGAAACCAAGGAGGTGGAAGTATGCATGAGCTTACGTGAGTTCAGTTTCTCTGAATATGAGAGGTTCCCCCTTTCTCTTTCCTGGTCTTGGTGGCAAGCCCTGAGAAAGGGGAAAAAAGTCTGGTTCGGAGTACTACTGAAGGGCTGTAGAAGTACCGGAGAGAAACAGAAAGCCAGATGGCTCCCAGCACTCTGGCCAGACCACGCAGGACGACAGGCTCTTGTCCCCTCACCACTCACAGGACATCTTTCTGTGGGCTCTGGGAAATAGCTGAGTGCTTACATTTCAATCAGTTTGTTTTCCACGATAATCTCCCAAGCGGAGACCACATCCTTTCTTTATCTGAGCTGTCTGAGAAGTTCATGGTGAGTAGTCTGAGTGGGAAGTCAGGGCTGAGAGGAAGAGCTTCCTGCTGACCTGTGCCCTATACTTTTTAGTGACTTGCATGTGTCAGTCAATTGGTATGCAGATAGTTATCATGTGCATTATTGAGAATGAATGTTGGCTCTTTTTTCAAATAATCTGAAAGAGAATACAATTTCGAATCTTTGGTTATAAAAATGATTCGAATGGCATTTTCTGACCTGGAAGAGCTGGCGGTTATGTCCTGTGACTCTGGCTTCTGACAATACAGCATCATTAAAGGCTCCACGGGCCCAGGGGAGGTAACTGGGGTGCTGGTGCTCACTTTGGAGAAAGGGAGCCCGTGTGATGCAGTTTTTGGGGTGGCACAGAGAGGGGGCCCTCCATAGAGTGCTAAAGAGACATGGTTTTTTGAGTATGCCACTAGCCCACGGGCCACTTGCCTAATCCAGGATCTAGACACTCAAGTGGGGTCCCTGGACCGCAGTATTGGCATGGCCTGTTACAAGTGCAGTCTCGGCCCCACTCCTTGTGTCATCCGCAATCACATTGCAAGTGCAGTACGACTTCTACAGCCAACCCTCCAGCCTCTCCTTCCTTCCGAAGGAAGCCTGAGGCCTGAAACATGAGTTGGTGGGGGTCATAGACATGTCACAGCATTTCCTGTGGTGCTCATCAGCACTGTACTTCTGCATATGTCCCTTGTTCTGTTGTGACCATCGCTGCTTGCCATTTGACAAGCATGTGGCTTGAGCAAGCTTCACACTTTCTTTCCCATCTTGGGTGATAGAGTGGCTTAAATGTTCTGTCATCACATCATCCTGAAATCATCTGTGTCCAAGTTATCCCTCTCAGAAGGCCTGTAGACGTTTATGGTCACTGGTTGTTTAAATTATTGTTGTCATTTGTTGGCTAAATCTTTTGTAACTTAGATTTTTAAATCCGACAATATTTGCAGAATCTCTGACACATGCCACTGAAGCTTGTCTCCCCTACTCCATCTCACGGGAGTCTCTGGAGAAAAGATGTGGCCTTAAACAACAGCTGTTTTCATAATCAGTCCGCAGCCAGGGCTGGTGCATCTTTACAGGGCTGTTTCCAGGTTCAAAATAAAAAGCAGACAGCGTGTGTAGTTCTGGGCCTAGCATACAACCAACTCGCAGTAAATGCTTTACACAATTATTACTGGGTGCTTATTTTAATGATCGTAATATGCCCTCAAATATAAAGATGCACTAGAGAGTGCATCCAGTGGTGCCTTGTCTTCAGCACAGCCTCCCAAGCCTCACGGCAATGCCAAAGAATCTGCATTCTAACAAGACCACTGGTGACATTATTCAGCCAGTTAAGTGGCACTTGAGAACAGGGTCTCAAGTCGGATGCACTGGGGGTTTGGCCCCAATGTGCTCACGACAAGTTGGGCGGTGTGTTGCTGACTTGACCTGAAGACAGATGGCTGTTAAGCAGCACCCCAAACTGACCGACCTTGTCAAATGACCAGTGCTGCTTACGTGCTCCTCATGCTGCTGTCTGCCCTTGGAGAACAAGCGACGGACAGTTCAGGCAAGGACAACAATGGACCTTCTTCAGGCCAAGAAATCCCTTTCTCAGCTTCTCAAACGTCGGAAGGGCTCAGAGCTGGGGAAGGCCCGAGGGGTGGGCTGAGCTCCAGGGCAGGGTCTTGGGTTGAAGCCTTCTCCCTGCCTCCCGCTCCCTTCTCAGTGTCTGACACTGTTTTCATGGGAGGCAAGTGACTGACCAGTGGATATTGAAGAAAGCGAGAAAATCATAAAACTAGCCTTAAAAGGCACATTGGTGTCTGTGATCATTTCCACGTCACTGTGAAGGTGGACATCAGGCTTTGTGGTCTAAGGCTAGTTTCCTGTTCTTGCCACCAGGGACCGCAGCACAAGGGAAAAACTCAAAGTGGACAGAGCGAGGGCTCTCTGATGGTGTTTTAATCCGTGGTACAGGTGGGGAAGGTGCAGTGCAGTCCAGTCTGCAGTCACAAGTGCGACCCAGGCACGTGTCCAGGACTCTGGGATCAATCTCATGTTTTGGGCTTTTGAATGATAATCCTGTGTTAGCACAGGGCTCCAGGATACCACCTGCCCATGGGTCACCAGCATTCTTAACCAGAGTTGTGCCACTAGACCCAGGTCATTGTCTGCTGTAGGAAAGAGAAGGCTGGGTGGTGGCTACTGGGATAGAAACAGGCTTCATCCTCCTTTTGGCTAGGGGTGCCAGAGAAATGGGGCTGCATGAGGTTAGTCTAAACATATTCCTCTAGTCGAGACTTTTGTGTTCCAGCTCCTGATTTTGGTGTTACCTCCTTCCTCATTTCTGAAGAAAAACAAATTTTAGGTTCTAACTGCACTTAAAAAAATATTTAGGCTGCTTAGAACTCAGGCACTTGTGCACCAATGTTCACAGCAGCAATATTTGTATAAGTTCAAAGGTGGAAACAACCAAAGTGTCCCTTGACAGATGAATGGATAAACAAAATATGGTATGTACATACGTACTAGCCATGTTCTGTATTTTAGGTGTTCTGATGCTTTGACATCTGGGGCCTTGCTGAGCTTGGACGGACTGCCCCTCCCAGTAGGCAATTCCTAGAGACAATAAATGGCTTCTGTGAGCCCACCTTTCAAACACAGAGCAACCAGTCCAGAGCCTGCACCCTAGTCATCTCCTGCATCAGGTTCTCACACATGGGTCACTGTCCGCTTGCCCTCGTCATCCCAGGACCACGTACAGACAACCAGGACAGCCCCTCTGCCCTAGAGCCCACTGAAATGATTCACACTGGCCAATCTTAAGCCTGCTCGCCCTGCCTCGCTCAGTCCTTCTCATGGAAACCACGAGATAGGCTCTTGCCCATGTTTTCCTTTCTCCTTCTGCCTCCTGGCTGTCCCTGACGCTTGCCTATGTGGCCCTGCTGTCATGCTCTGCCTCCTGCTCTAGAGATCTGTGAGGAGAAAGTCTTCCTTCATGACAGTCTTCCACGTCCCTGTGTCTTAGCTTATCTGATTAAAACAAATTCCAGGTGCATTTTAAAGCAATGTACAATGGAATGCTATTCAGCCTTGAAAAGGAGGAAAATTCTGACACATGCTACAACATCGATGGTCTTTGAGGACACTATGCTAAGTGAAATAAGGCAGTCACAAAAGGACAAATAGTGTATGATTCCACTTATATGAGGTCCCTAGAGTAGTCAAAGTCATAGAGACAGAAAGATGAATGGTGAGTGCCGGGGACCGGGGAAAGGGGATCGGGGAGTTAGTGTTTAATGGGGACAGAGTTTCAGTGTGGGGAGATGCACAAATCTGGGAGATGGATGGTGGAGATGGTTCCACAATAATGTGAATATATTTAATGCCACTCAACTGCACACTTAAAATGGTTTAAATGGTAAATTTTATTTTATGTATAATTTACCGCAACTTAAAAAATCTAGGCCGCTGACAGAGGTATTCTTTAGTGCCCATGGATGATGGCTCCCTGAGGGCAGGACATGGTCATCTTATAGCTCCCAGCACTTGGCAGGTGCCAGGCTTCAGGGTGACAAGGTGTTGTTATCAAAGCAGAGCTCACCTCTCTCCAGTGCCCTGAGGCATCCTCATGTCTTATCAACTTCAGGAGGCTAGGTTGCCCAATGGTCTAAAGGCTTTGTCCTGACCCCCGCCCCGCCCGCCTCACTGGCTGAAAGGGTCTCCCTCTTACCAAACCAGGGCAGAAAAGCAACTGCTTAGCAAATTACCCAGGAGAAATGGCAGGTTCCATGGGCACAGTACTTCCCTGGCCTGGAGGGGAGAATTCCCTCTGAGAAGTGGATTAAGGTGGGAGTCCAGGCCCAGCTCCTTTGGGAAGGCCAGGCTCTGCTGGAGGTTGTCTGCACCTGGCTTTCTGTCCCCTTTGCATTTTCATTTATCTGGAGGCATCCCTGCCTCACCAGGAGCTCCCAGGGAAGAGAGGAAGATTCAGAGTGGCAGGTGGCCATCACCTGTGATTTGATGCAATGCCAGAGCACCTGCCTCTTTGGTTTTGATAATTAGATTTTTAATGGAGTCAAATGAAACCACAGCCCAGCCCCCAAGGAAATGCCCCAGTGCTGTGTCAACACCATGCTGATGCTGAGAACCCAGGGTTTTCTGAGGATCCCCCCACATCACAGGCTGGGAATGCGTGGCCTCTAGTCTTAGAGAGACTGTAGATGTATGTCTGCTTCCTTTCAAGGCTTGAGGCTGCTTTGCCTTCCCTCCCCAGTCTTGCAGGTTCTTTTGAAAACCCCAGACTCTTGCTTTCAACTCTTTCCTCTGGTCTCTGATAAAAGGCAAATTAAGAATCACTTCTAACAGTCTGACTAAAAGCTAACAAGGCTTGTCTGCAAAGACAGGACATCAAAGCATAGAATTCACTGTGCCCCTGGCCTGAGACAATGGGAGGAGGGAGCGTCTGCACGGCGCTGGGTCTCAGCCACCGCTCTGCCTCAGTCCCTGGCCCCAGCTACAAGGACACAGCATCTGTGTGTGGACTCCTGACAGGCCTCTGAAACGTGACTACAGGCAAATCTGACTATGTGCAAACCCTACAAATAGCCCAGGTGCTTGAAGACAACATTGTCAATGCTCCTTGAAGAGCAGTTTGGCTACAGTCCCTTTCTGTTGATTTGACCTTCCCCCTTGACATTCCTCCTGTTTTGTGTTTACAGCAGCTCCAAGATAATTTCAAGGTCCTTGGAGAGGAAGGCTGGCCAGGGCTTCTGCCTGCACTCTGGTCTCAGAGCCCAGGGCACCCTGTTTGCGGACAACCCTTCTCCTGCCTCAGCTCCTTCTTAATGCATCTGTGGCCCCATCTCCAGCAAGATCAGAGCATACACCATGAGGCTGGGCTTGGGGCTGGGACTGGTGGGGATCCTTAACCTACCTGAGGCGCTTGGACCATGGGCTGCGGGAGGGCAGGGATGAATGTGCATCTCTTATTGCACTCAGGGCTGGGTTCTGGGGTGACAGGTTATTCTTGGTTTGTTTCCTTCTTCTCAACTAAGGCCTCTTTGCAGAGAGAAGTGTAGATTAACTCTTCCTTCCTCCTAAGTCATTAGCTGCCTATTCTTTACACACCAGGCACTCAGGCTTGGCTGCAGAGTGTGGGAGGGTATGTAATGTCCTCTGGAGATGAGACACACATGGTTCCAGTGACCTGATGCTGAATCACCAACTGCCCCATACTTAGTGGCACAAAACAAGCCCTATGTCACTGAGCTCCTAGATCTAGGGTCAGGAGTTCCAGCAGGGGCCTCTGATCTAGAGCCTGGGCAGGGGCGGGGGCAGTGACTGGGGTACCTCATGTGGTATGAGCTTCTCCCCAGCGTGGTAGCTGGAGGGCATCACACTTCTCCTGGGGTGGCTTGGTGCTTCAGGTGCAGGTGTCCATGTATAGGTAGAAGCTATGTGGCCCTCTGGACACGGCCCAGGCTCTCCAAGGGAAAGCAGGGGAGACCTACCATCAGTACCTCAGTGGGACAGGGCAGACAACACGTTGACTTGGGTGCTTCTCTCACAAGGAAGATGTTCCTATGAAGAAAAACTTGCATTATGGGGTCAGACCCGTGGAAACTTGAATGAGGGTATGTAGCAGGCCACAAATACTCCAGGCTCAGTCTCTCTACCCTGTAGCCAGGGTGATGTGAGGTGAATGCATACCCACACCAAACCTCCTTCCCCCTGGCCCGTGGGGTGCCAGTTGCCTCTTCACGGCCCACCCCAGGCTTCTGTGTGCAGCAGAACCACTTTTGATTTCAGTGTGAGGAATGTGCCAAGGCCTGGGTGGAGCTGGGAGGCTGCTGCGGAAAGCAGCTGCAGAGAAAGCCAGTCCTGGACCTTTTTCAACTATGACGAGAATGTCAGCCTGTTCCTCTTTCGGCTGGAACGAAGAAATAGCCATTTTTAGCAGCCGTGTGGTCCCAGCCCGGCCTTTGCCAAGCAGATGGGTTGGGTGGCTCTGGAATTTGCCTGGTTGGCTTGGGCTTCATGGAGAGGCAGGTGAGGGGGCGGCTTAGGTTCTGCACATCCCTGAGTGGAGGGAAAACACACCCAAAGCCAGGACTCTTTTTGTGCAGTACAGGCAGGGTGGGGCATGAGTGCTTGTTCTGCAGCCATGTCAGTCACCTTGAGCGACTCCCAGGGTCTGTTCAGAGAGCCCAAGGGCTGCAGAGTGTGGGACAGCGTCTCTGTACTGTAAGAGGAGGGCCTGCCACCCTGCCTACCTCACCTACCACTGTCACACACCCGGCCTGTTTCTCCCAGGTCCAGCCTGACTGATGCAGCATTGCAAGGACAAGCAGGAGAGGGCTTTAAATGTGCAGTCGGATGTCTGGCCACACTTCTGGCATGACACGATTTTATTGCTTTCCCTACTGTTTTGTTTGGGAATGGGCAGTGGAGACCCAGGGTGCTGGGAAAAGCAGCTCAGAGAGAGGGCAGAGCATTGGCTCAGACCCTGGCCAACACTTGTTGGCCACCTGGCAGCGACCCTCAGAATCCTTACCTATGAATGAAGAGGAGAAATCTCAGCCCCATACCCAGTCTGGAATCTTTAGGATGATAGGATTGTATGTCTGGGGTCACCTGCAGGCCAAGCCCTCAGCAGAGAGAAGACAAGGAGGGACTGACTCCGCAGAAAGCACTGCTTTCTTGCTGCTGGAGGGGCGGAGGGCTGACTGACCATTTATTCACAGCCCAAGGGGCTTGCAGTTTCCATAGTCCTCTCCTGAATTGCACAAGGGACACAGCAGCCCTGGGACCTGTGGGCTTTCACACCTCCTGGCCTTAGCATATGTTAACCCTTCTGGAATTCCCCTCATCCCCTTCTCTACCTATCACATTACCGTTTTCCTCCAAAACACCTCAATAATCTCCATCCCTGAATCTGCCCCTTGCCCCAACGCAGGAAGGGCTCCTTGTTGGAGCAGACATCGCAAGGCTCTGCACACCCACCCTTGCTGTTCTGCTGTGTCTGCCCACATTGCGATCTCTCTGCCCGGTGCCTTTTTTCCAACTGCCAAAGACTGCTCAGTTTGAGATCACGCAGGGGTTAACAGTCACAGGAACTTGGCACTTGACTGGTCCAGCCTCTCAGAGTGAAGTGGAGTAACCCAAGTCCTTCACCCTCCCCGGCTGGGGAGACATGTGATTCACACCAGGGCATCGCAAAACCTGGATGTGAGTGTGCAGAGTGGTGCTGTTACTGGGCCAACAAGAGTGAAGTGCAGAAATCGAGAGTAATTGCAAACTTTTGTCACGACGCGACCTGATGGCCACATTGAAACTCTTGATCTCTGTTCTAATCATTCATTTTACAAAATGCATTTCACAAAAGTGCCTGTGGAATTAGATGTGGAATTAAAATAGAAAACATCAGTTTTCTATTGATGTGGAATTAGAATAGAAAACATCAGTCCCTCGCCACGATGGGTGTTTGAGAACATTATTTCCTCATGTGTCCAGAAGTCCACTCCAGGAACAAATGTCAGTGCGCTGGCTGTCCTTGGGCCCCTGTGCATTTGCTGTCATGCCGTCATCCACTGGGTCTGGACACAGCTGAGCCCTCTGGGACCAGAACTTCTGTCTCCTTGGTGCCTGGCCTCATCAGTACTCAGTGTGCCACGTAGTAGAAAAGTCAAGCTGAACGTTCTGAAAACCAATAGGTGCGTTGGTGCCCAGGAGCTTTCCAGGGTGGGCATGGGGCCTGAAGCAGCTGACCCATTCCTACTGCCCCTCAGCCTTCAGGGACTTGGCTGAACCAGGACAGAAGGGTCCGTGGGGTCCAGAAAGGAGAATGACTTGGGGGGAAAAGAGGCAGACACCGTGATCCTTGTTTAGGGAGCAGGCTTATTGTTTCTCATGGAAAAGCAGATGGAAGCACAGCTCCAGAGGCGAAGCAAATGGCCCACCAGCAGTGAGGTGGGCCCTCTGTACGGTCAGGGACCCTTTGAGAGCCTGACAAGAGCTGCGTACTCCTTCCCTGGGTGACGCACACACACGATTCACCCCATGTGTGCAATTTCCAAAGTGTGTCGACACCTAGAAGCGTGTTGGTGGTCTCCAGAGTTAAGTCCTGTTTTAAAAGGCAAGGGAGTGGGGGATAAAGAAGCTGCAAGAAGAAAAAGAAGACTACAGGAAGGAAATAAACAAATTGAAAAAATGCTATCTAATTAAAATGACAGGAAGTCTGTTCCACACACTCAATTTGCAAACTCGAGTTGCTGGTGACAGACACACTCCTCAGAAAATGGTGTAGACAGGCTGGAAGGAACTCTCCCCCGACGCTTCCTCTTCAGCTTGAGCACTGAGTGCCTGGGAGTTTAGACTGCAGTCAGCCCAGATTTAGAGAGCACACCCCACACTTTAGGATGATGGACTCTTCTCCCTATAAAGCAAGCCCTCAAGAAAACCTGCACACCCACCCCATCCTGGGCTGGAGAGGCATTAGTCCCCAGAAAGACAGGCCCATTGCCAGCTGGATCTGACCATGCCTGCAGGGAAAGAGGCCCAATATTATCTTCCGTCACACCCTTCAAGGATGGGAACCCCAAGAGTTGGAGGATACTGTGAGGTATGCCAAGGCACCTGCTCTGTGTTGGAATCTTCTTAACGACCATCATAGAGTGGCTGGGCTGGGACACAAAGCCTTTTGGAAGATTCTGGGGCCAGGACTAGGCCTCTGGGCCCCTAGGCCACTGCTGCTACTACTGCCTGAGAAGGTCAGAAGGGACTCTGGAAAGTGCCTTCAAGTTGGGGATCATTAAAAGCCTCTATCTGGCCAGGTGGTCAGGGCTCCCTCTGGGCACAGGACTGGGGCACGGCCATGTGGAGAGAGTTAGCACTTGGCAGCAGCCTGGGAGACACCTGCTCCGGGAGGCAAGCACTCAGGGTCCACACTGCCTTTCCCAGGGTCTGGGAAGGGGACCAGCTCCATGCCAGGCAAGGTTGGGCACGCTGCATAACCTGTTCTTTGAACCTTAGCAGTATGGGGACATCTGAATTCCAGACCAGGTGGTTAGATACCTCCCCACGTCCCTGCCCACCTCTCTCTGCCACTCCCTGAGGACCACCCAGCTCCTGGGTACTGAGGCTTGATGGGTGGAGGCTGGACAAAGTGTGGGGTGCTCATGGACATCTGAGTTCTCATGGCCTTTGCTATGGGACCTGGAGCCAGTAGGAGGCTATGTTGAAGGGCTGGGGCCTCCCTAGACAGGCTTTGGAAAGGATGCCTGTCTTCCAGCCTTCTGTTCAGTGAAGATGGCCAGGCCCCAGTTGCAGGTAGCTGTGGCAAAGGAGGTTCCTGGATGAGCTTTATGGAGTCCCTCCATACTGCCGATGGCTCAGAAACAGTTTTTCCTGGTAGGATGTGGAGGGTGCTGTGGGCCACGAGGTGGGGGGCATGGCAACAGAGCATTATTAAAGGAACCGGCCCAGTTCTGCGGGAGAGGGTCATGCTGAGGCTGTAGGCTCAGAGGCTAGCCTCCACTCAGGGGATGGTGACCATGGGCCATCGCCAGGCCTTTCTTGTCCTCCTTCTTTTGTGTGGAGACAGTTGCACATAGCTCTTAGGGTGGTTGTGAGAACTCATGTGTTGGCACAGCACTCAGGAGCTCCCAGGAAGAGCTGGCAATTTTCAGAATTGCTATCTGAAATTTGCCTGAATTTTACGTGGTCAGTGTAGCTGGCCAGTGGGGCATGCTGGGGGAAGGGGTGAGGGTGGAGCCAGGTTGGTTGGTGTTGAAAAAGGGTCTTTCCAAACTTTAGGATCTGTCTTTCTGCTACCTCCCTTGTGTGGGCAAGAGGTGCTGGTAATGGGGATGGTGGTGACTCACCCAGAAACTTTGTGGTTTTGCCCACAAGTCGTTTGGGTGAAGGCTTAGAGATAGCATGGTGGGGTCGGCTCCTCTCTGCTCATGGCATCTGGGCCTCAGCTGGGAGACTCAAAGCCAGGGCCTGCACTACCTAAGTGATCATTCACTCACAAGTCTGACAATGTGGGCTGCAGGGTGGGGACCACACAGGCTAGTTGGGCTTCTACAGAGCATGGCGGTTGAGTGAGTCCTCAGAGAGTCCGAGGAAGCCATGTGCTATTGATGACCTCACCTCAGACATCACAGAGCACTGCTTCTGCCATATTCTCCATGTATATACTGCCCAGGTTCAAGTTTAAGGGACCAAGACACCCCTCAGTGGGAGGGACATATGTGGGATGGTTTTGCAGAAATCTCAAACTATACACACATAGGAAGGCCATCTCTGCACAATAACCATCTGTGCAATGTTTCTGTGAGGGTTTTTTAAAGATACCAGAACTTCAGCCAGACTATCATTCTTGCAGCTTTTTCTCTAAAGGTCCTCTGAACCAATTTCACAGGTGTAAGAGTATAGGAGAGCAGAATTGTGGAAAGGGAAGTCTCTTAGAATCCAGGCTCAGGATCTTACAAACAAGTTAGGGGAAGACCGGGTAAGTGTAAGACAATATGACAAAACATTCACTTAACATGTCGAGACAATGAAAGAATCACATTAACGTAAGATTCACTGAATTATGAAAATGTGTAGGGCTTAAAATCTATCCAGAGTGGCCTCTTCTAAATCTAAGAGAGCAGTTTCAGGTTCATTGAAAGGCAGGGGTGACGCTGGCTATTATTCAGGAATCATCTAGATTGATTTGTTACTATTGAATTTCAAAGAAATACCCATACCGTGTATAGAATTGAAAGTGATGGTTTAGTTCTTTCTTAATTTGAAAAATAAAGCAAGCAAAACTAGACAGAAAAGTAAAACATTATCTTTATGACTTTTCTTTTTTAAAAATGAAATTCAAAAATTAAAAAAATTAATTATCCCAACAAGTTTAACTTCCTTCAAGGACAACAGAGCAGGGAGTGAATGGCAATAGCTCAGACGATTATGAAGCCGGAAATATCATGGGCCTGGATATACTCCCAGAGACATGGGCTTTTATCATTCTCTGACTTTTCTGTATCTAGCGATAATATCAGAAGTAGTGCCAGCATTTGTTGAGGGCTCCTGTGAGCAGAGCTATGAGAAATGCGATATGCACAGAGCCCACTGAAACTTCACCACCACCCAGGGGGAAATGCCATCGTCACCCCACATGAGCTAGCTGAGGCGTGCCACAGAGCCAGTAAGTGGGAGCAACTGAGGTATGGACCCCAGGGGCCGACGTTGGAGGTCAGGTGTCCAAGCTCTGGGCTGTGTTGTTTGTTTCCTTGGAGGAGAATGGGAATGTCTGGGGACTTTTAGGCCATGGCCATCTTCCAACGGAGCCCTGGGATGGGATCTTTACCTTTGGTTTCTCCTTTTGAAGTGAGAATTTCCTAAACCCCTTCCATACTCAGTCTCCAGGTTGGAGTTGTTCTGTAGGCTAACCTGATGGCTCCTTCCAGGGCTTTCTCTTCAGTTATCCAGGACTGAGGCCATGGCGTGGATCAGCTGGGACTGCCCATACCCAGCAGGCACTTTGACAGAATACATATGGGACATATCTGTGGTCCTGGGAGCAAGTGCCCTCCACACAGAAATCTGGAAAAGCACTTCTTTTAAAGAAGCGAAAATATCACATTGGAAAATCATACCAGCATGCAAGCTTTTAAATGCCAGTTGTCTTTGAAGTGGGTTTTGTTCTGACCATGAGTACTTCTTTGGGGGTTCTTTTGTACATTTTAGAATTGCTTTGCACATTCTCTCCTTTGCCACTAAAGAGGAGAAATCTCAGAGGGAACCTAGAACATCTGAATCCACACTCAGTATCCTGGGGACATTTTTATCTTCAAACGACAGGTTGATTTTTCATTCTTTTCCTCCTCTGAGTTGAACTTGGATTCCGGCCTATCCACTTACTGGGCATGCATCCTGGGTCAGGAGGCCAGGTTCTCCCAGTGGTTTGAGCATTGCCTGGCAGGGTATCTTGACTCGTCTGAAATAACGTGGGCCTTGCTGAAGACAGATGGCATTCCACTCACATGGATCCTGACCAAGAGAGAAGGGAGTACAGTTAGTACAAAAGGGCTTTGCAAAAGGTCCTCGGCTGAAGCTGGTTTCAGGGGAAGAGGATGCTGCTTGTGGAGGCAGGAGCACTATAGGGAGCTCCTGGCCGGGAGGGCTCAGGGCAGCAGACAGCTGCGACAATGCCTTTCTTCCCAGCTCTGTCTTCCTGGGCTGTGCCTGGATCTTACAAGGAAAAGATGCCTGCTTGTCTCCCAGCACTAGGTATTACATTCCTGAGTATGCCTTCTTCTTATTGTCCAGTAGATGACCACTAACAAAGCAAGGAGGACTCAAGGGCAGGTCACCTGTCCAAGAGAGCCAGAGCTATCATGTCTATAGCTCGGAAGCTTGGTTCATACCTACCAGTAACCAGAAACCAGGCTTCACCCTGACTCGCTGCTCCCATCTCCAGGGTACCTACGCATTCTGTCTCTTGAAGCTACACCCATCTCAGTGGCCTTCCTCCTTAATTCAGGGTGTGCTTGGGGTATGGTGACAATTTGTTAACTACTGTGTTCTCAACCACTTTGCATGATGCCAGTCTGGCTCTTCATGAACCTTTCTCAACACCAGTGTGATCGAGTTACTCCAACTTTAGACCCTTCCATGCCCCTGTTGCTGCATGTCAGGTCCTGGCGTGGTGTTAGGATCCCTTTCCTCCTTAACATTTTATTGTGGTAACTTTCAAACATGCAGGAACGTTGACACGGTTTTATAATGAACACCTATCTTCCTACTTTTAGATTCCATGATTTCCTCTGTTGGTCCTCCATCCATCTTATATTTTCATGCATCGCACAGGAAGTTTCTATTATCAATGAAGACTTCAGCATGAGCATCATTAACTAGAATTCTGTATTTTTTTACAGTTCTTTTTCGGAGTTAAGGTTTACATTCAGTGAAATGTGCAGATCTTAGCAGTACAACTTGATGATCCCCTTGAGTAATCTAAACCTTATCACGATACAGAATGTTTCCATCACTCTAGAAATTCCCTCATGAGCCTTTCTAGTCAATCCCAGCCCCCAGCTCCCTAAAGGCAACCACTGCCCAGTTTTTGTCACTCATTTTCTCTTCTAGAACTTCATCAAGTGGAATCATATAGCATACACTCTTCTGTGCAAGGCTTATTTCAGTCAGCAGGGTGTTTTCGAGATTTTTTTTCATGTGGTTGTTACATGTGTCAGTTGGTTCCTTTTTATTGCTGAGTTGTGTGCCATCATATGGATGTGCCACAGTGCTTCTGCTGATGGATACCTGGACTGTTCCAGCCTGGGCAACAATGACTAACAACATCAGAATTGTTATGTACCTTTCTGTACACATCCCAAGAAAGACCTGTGTTTTTTGATGCCTGGGTGGGACTATAGCGTGCACACTAGTGTCTTTGGGACAAAATCTTTTCCTACTCCACTCACAGCTGGCTAAGGAGAAGAGCAGGGCCAGTTCTTGATTCCAGCTCGCTCTTCCACACTCAGGGACTGTGTGCAGTGGGCCCATGACACGTCTGACACCTGCTCTTCTTTTGGATATTACCTCCTGGGCAATTTGGGTTCCTGAGTCCAGAACTTGAGTGGAGAATCTTCTTTTTGGAGGCTGGTCCTGACAGCACTGGCAGGGGTAGGAGATGTCCCCACTGTAGACACCTAGGACTCAGGCAATGGGACTTTAAGAGCAGGCATCCTCCCTGGGGGATGAGGAGACAGGGGAATGAGGTGTTTACCCTTTGACTTCCCTGTTGCCCACCTTTGACTGAGCTCTGCTCCCCAGGCAGACAGTCAGCTCGGAGCTCTTGGGCCTGCCCCAGGAATAGGCTGAGTGAGCCTGGGACAGCCTCAGGCACAGGGCACCGGCACTGTGCGCATCACCAAGGGCACATGCCCCGCCTCTCAAGAAGCCTTCCCCGACCACCCACAGGTAGACTCGGCGTGCTTTTCTCCTCTCTGCTTCGATTGCACAGGTGCACATGCCTAATAGTGCTGGATCACAGCTCTTTGCAATGGTATGTTTAAGAGAGTTTCCTCTTGGTGGCAAGAGGACTTTGGGACCCAGAATGGCCTACATGCATGGACGTTCTACAGCCCCTCTTCTGTGTCTCCAGTTGGTCTGACACTTAGATAGACACTACCTGCACTATCCCAGGAATCTCTTCCATAATACTGGATCACAAGGGATTGGCTGGGACTGTTGGCATACACCCTGGCTCTCTGCCCCTCCTCCTTGCCAGGCTGGGCCTGTGTGCTATTGTGTAAGCTCTCTCTAAGTTTGCTGTCTAAAGGTTAGGCTGGCTGTGCTGGCTGGGCTGGAGGTGAGGTGAGGACAGTGTATGTTGGTGGCTGGTGGAGTTTTGCCAACTAGAGCAAGCTCAGGTCCACACCTTGGCTGAGCAAGGCTCTGTGAGGAGGCCCTGCTTGGACGTGGAGCTTACTCAGAGGCGGGTCCTCGCCAAATGACAGGTGCATCATGGTCTCATTAGTGCACCTCCCCTAGACTGTCTTGGGTCAGGGGTGGGAGGGTTGGAATCAGCATGGAGCTGGGCACATCCATCTAGACTCCTTAAGTCCTGTTTGCTTAAAGCTGAGAATCTCCTCCAGATCTATGTTAGAGGGATTGTTGCAAGTGGGTCCTATTGGTACTGCCACCGGATCCCTTGGTGACTGATCAGTTATAGAAACTGGACCTATATTTGAAACTCTTAATTGATATAATTTGCCCATATTTAGGACCAACATATGTGGCATAGAACCATTCAGTTCTTAACTTCCTTGGTGACTTCATTCACTCAACCAGGTAAGTCCTTTGAGGCCCTCAGGTGAGGATGGACGTCAGGGTATATCAGTCAGCATGATCAGCTTTCACCAACAACCCAGAAACTCAGTGGTGTACTACAATAAAGGAATTTCTTGCTTAGAAATTCCACTGAGAGAGCTCTAAGAGCTAGGAAGGGGTATGTGTCCACGTAGTCACCCAGAGATCCATGCTCTCTTCATCACATGACTTGGCCACCTTTGAGGGTCTTGGAGTTTTTCACCAGAGTCTCCAGATCCTGGAGGCAGAAGAGGAGAGCAAAGGAGAGTGGAGGACCCTGTGGAGCTGTCAGGCTTAAATGGGATGTACATTGTTTCTGTCCACATCCTGTTCCCCAGAACGATCACGGTGCCCCATCTGACTGTTAAGGAAGCCAGGGGTTAGAGGAGTCTGGCAGTATGCCAAGGAAAAGAGACTTGGTGGACATGCAGCAGTGTTCCCACCACATATGGGGAGAGACGTGGTTAGAGAAGCCTGTTAGCCACAGGTGGCTCATGATTTTAGTAAGGAAGATCTCCCCATAATGATAATACCACCTCAAAGTTTGATCTGCCTGCAATACAACGGCTCCAGTTTCTGATACATAGTTGGACTAATATTTTTTTCAGCATAGAAATTCTGATAAAATTCTAAAACTAAACCACTTGATTTTATATGTGAAATATTTCTTCCCAAGTGGTATCCATAGCATAAGATAGCACTGGAGAGCTTCCCAGGTAATTCCCTGCACAGCTGCTGTGTTGCTGAATCTGTCTGAGACGCTCAGAGTTGAACAGCTAGCCAAGGCTCTGTGATGTGTCCGTTTACAGGAAAGATTGTAGGAGGCCATGTTCTGTGTTTAGGGGACAATGAGATATTTAATAAATGGAGTTATTATGTGCAATGTCCCCTAGTGCAGCTTGCAAAAAATATGATTACAATTCATTTTTAATGAAAAAATCAAAATAATGAAATTGCATCGAGTCTGTCATTGAAAATCTGTGGCTTGAGGTTTCTGTCCCTATAACAGGCGAACATAGGAGGGATACGGGGAAAGAGATATGGGGCCACTGTACAGGAGAGGGGCACTGGTCTGGGGTGAAAGAACATGGCAGATAGAGATGCTGTGTTACAGGGCTGCTGAGGACAAGAACAAGCTCTGATTAAATCTTGGGGTTCAAGGGCAGAGAGCAACACATCCTCCTGTCTTCCTCAAGGCTCTCCTACGGAGGAAGAGTTCAATCTCTTTCATATCTGAGGCATTTACTACCCTAGGATTCTCCCACACTTATAAAAATTCTAAGAGAGGTTTTATTAATTTAAATTGTTAATTTATCCAATATGGCAAATAATGAAAAAGTGAGCAGAATAAAGGGCAGCAGTATACTGAAGTATTTTTGAGTAAATGACATTTCAGAAATTTCAGGTTGGGCTACTTTGCTTCATAATGAAGGGAATTACAGGGAAACCTTAGCAATACTGATTTACTAGCAGCTTTAGTTCTAGACTAATCTCCTGAAGGATTTTATTTGAAAGACATTTGCAACCTGTCCTGGGAAGTGCATAGGGTCCCTTGGCAAGCTTCCTGGCCTCAAGATCCTGTGGAACTCACTTGCTTTGAAATCCAGCCTATGAGCATGTACAATCTTTGTAAGAGCCTGCTCAGTTTTCACCTGAGGTTGATGCTTGTGCTTAGTCAAAAATCAAATTCTTGATTCGCTAGTTATTGGGTTTCCAGCTTGTAGCTCTGCCAGTGTAGGAGATTTTGTTTGGGTGACAATTTCTCTTGTTTACCTGTTAATCACTCTCTCCATCCCTGTGTGCTCAAGGAACTAAAAATAGATCAGTAATGAAAGAGCAAAACTCCAGGCCAAGCAGACGAAATATTGCCATGTTTTCACAGTGGCGCTGTAATTATTATTTATTCTTTTTGACATTTAAGAAGAGACTGAAAGCTGTGTGTCCTCTTACTACTTCTATATAAGCTAGTTGCTGGACTAACAGATAGGACAGAAATTGAAGCAAAGCGACAGTGGACCATCATCGACATAGAACCATAAATATTTTTATTGCCATGGAGCCCTTTAGGAAACAAGATCTTATTTATACTGAAACACACTTGGTTTTATAGACATACAATAGTTTTATGTTGTCAATAAATGTTGAGAATCTAAAGAACCAAAATATTTCTGGAGACATGGATTCAAAGATGGAAACGATTAGGCAAGTCTCGGAGAGCAGGGACATCTGAGATGACCACCAGGCCTGTGTTGGGATCAGGAGCAGGGACAGTGTGCTTGGGTGCTGGGTAACTCTTAAAGGCTGTGGAACGAGCAGTAGTGTTATTGACTGGGTAATGGCAACCTCTTTATTGCTCACTATTATCTCTGAGGCAATGACAATAAGCCCTCCAGGCTGATAGGTCATCCAGAGTTGGGTAACATTGTAGCATGTATTGATTTGGGATCAGCCCAGGTCCAGGTTAATGAGTGTTTTGTTTCTTCCCCAAAGCAGCTGTCTTCATGCTTACAAAATAAAAATAACAGACAACCCTGTACCTGCAGCCCCGGCAGATGTCAGCTGCAAAGGGGTCACCATGATATTAATTCCAGAATTCTATGGTCCTGACAGGGCCCCTTACCTGCCCTGCTCCGCAGAGCTCTTTGTTGAACTAAGACCTCTGAGCTGCTCTTGAGTGTCTCCTCATGGCTTTTCTGATCCATTGTGCTAGGGGTACAGCCCCAGCTGCTGACTCCCTGTGTCCCTAAGTGACAATTCGAACATCGGTGTGAAGCAATTCTGGCTGACACGGGATGGGGGAGTAGATTTTTTTTTTTAAATCACATTTGTCCTCTTGTCGAGGTGTGTGTGTGAGTGTGTCTATGAGTGTGTGTGTGTATTCATATCTCAGGTTTTTTTAGACTTCAACAGAGAGAAATAGATGTTTTATAGATTCAAACTTTAAGAATCACACACATAGCGACCTACCAAAATATAGTGAGTACAGTAGCTATTTGACTCTATATTTAGAAATAATATGGTTAATGTTTCATCTAGTAAACCAGTAAGTTGTTTAAAACTCATAGTTAGAATTTCAAGGGACTAAAATGACAACAATGCTAAGACTCACAGGTACTTGTCATGAAATCTCTTTTGCTCCATGAGATAATGTGCATTGAAACTTGTCCCTTATCTCCTCCATGGGCCAGAGGGCAAAGCCTGGTTTGTTCTCCTGCTGAGAACCTATTTCAAATATGCACAACTCTTTCTAAAGAGGACTTTTCATGTGGTTATCTGATCTTGTCATCACAACAGGTCTATGAGGTTGGTTTTGTTTTGTCCCAAGTACTCCCCAAAAGCCCACATTAGTTGAGACTATGAAGATTTGAGGAGCTGTGTGCCCGAGCTCACACATCGATGGCTTTAGGAGGCAGAGCTGGCCTTCGTATGTCCACACACTTTCTCTTCCTCTCTAGTTTTTAATAAGTGACCACAAGTGGCTCTTTAAATAGAAGTCTTATGTAAGGAAAATATCTATTTCATGGAAAAGGAAATCTTATGTAATGAGAATACCTATTTCCTAGAAGCATTTTCGGCTCAGTCTCCTTTTATACTTCATCACTGTCCTGTAGAGAGGAGGCAATAAGCCTTCAGGGTTTGAATAAGTTTTTAACTACTTCGATGGAAGCAGGAAGCACATTTGTATTTGTGAAGAATCTTTCAAACCTCTTGAAGGTGTTATATTTCTAAATTTTGAAAATAGCAGAAAACAGTTTGTTTACCTACTGACCCTTTCCCTGTCTCTGACCTTGAATTCTAGATTTAGGACTGAGGCTGTTAGAATATTTGAATGTGAGGATGCATCTCTTCTCGCTGCTGCGCCTGGAAGCTTAGATGACAACTCTCTATTTCGTAGAGCCTTATGATGCCTTCCCAGTATGACGATAGTCAAGGCCAAGGCCTTTACCTGATGTCTAAGCAGGGAGCCCAATGTTTCTTAGTTTTTGTCCACACGCAACATGCACCAGTAAGGTCTGAGGCCCATGCATATAATCCAACGAATGCAGAGTCCCTGCTGAATGCCAGGAACTAGGCAAACACTGGGGTCCAGTTGTCACTGATGTAAACACATTGGTGCCCTCCCTAGTGGACCATAGATTCTGTGCAGAGGATATGTTAGGAGAAACAACATCAATCAACAACAAATATTATACCTTAACAAGTACAGTGAACCCTTGAACAACATGGGTTTGAACTGCATGGGTCCACTTATATACAGTTTTTTTTCAATGAATACCTGTACTATTTTCAATCAGCAGTTGGGAGTCTGTGGAAGCAGAGAGCCAACCGACTGTATGCATTGGTCTATGCTATACTATATAGGGGACTTAAGCATCTTCAGATTGCGAGGGGTGGGGTGGAGGGCTAGAACCAATCCCTTGCAGATATCGAGAGACAACTGTGTAATTGAATTTTGAGGGAGTCAAAATTATATGTGGATTTTCTACTGCATGGGGTTCAGTGCCCTTATCTCCCTCATTGTTCAAGGGTCAACTGTTTTGAGAAGAAACTGACCCATGGGCTGAGAAGGTCAAGATGGGGGATGAAGGGAGGGGCCTCGTTATTGTTGCACGGGGTCAGAGGAGGCCTGTCTGTGGAGGGGTATTGAAACTGAGATAGCAGCCACACGAGGAGAAGTGGGAGGGACATGCTAAGTGGAAGGAACAGCCTGGGTAGAAGGAAGGAAGTGAAGGAAGGAGTCTGTGGTACAAGGCGCGGTTGGAGGGCCAGGAGTGGCTTCATCATGTGGGGACTTAGAGGTCATGATAAGGAGTTTGGTTTTATTTAAGGCCAAGAAAAAACCATTGAAGTATTTCAGGTAAGGATGACAAGATCTGATGTAAATGTTAGGAGAATCATTAGCTGTTGGGTGGAGAATTGATTGGGGGAAGGAAAGAATAAGAAAGAAGGGAGACAAATTAAGAAGCTCTGTAATGTTTCAGGGGAAACGATGGTTGCCTGCACCAGACAGCTGCAATGTAGAAATGTATTAGGAATGTATGCCTGTGTGGGGGCAGAGGTAAAAGATTAAAGAGAAGAAGGAATCTGGTTTTGAGGCATGATCACCTGGGAGAATAGTGGTTTCATTTACTGAGAGATGGGGATGATGGGGTTAAAACAGGTTTGGAGAGGAAAACCAAGAGATATGATATAGATATCCTATCAGTTATTTATTGCTGCATAAAAAAGATACACCCACAACTTATTGGCTTATAACAGCAGCAATTATTTGGATTGACTGGGAAGAGCTGGATGGTTTCTTGGCTGTTTTTATCGGGGTCTTTCATGCAACTACAGTCTGATGGCAGCTGGGGCTGGGACATCCAAGATGGCTTTAGTCGCATGTCTGGTGCCTTTGTGGGGACAGCTGGAGACTGAGCTTGGCTGGGACAATGGTGTGTCTGGGTCTGTTTCTCCGTGAAGTCTTAGGACCACTCCATATGGTCTCCATAGTAGGGTAGTTGGACTACTTATGTGGTAACTCAGAGCTCCCCAAAGTGCCAAGGCAGGAGCTCCAGCTTCACTCCTACACATTCTATTGGTCAAATTCACTCCCTGGTCCAGCCCAGATTCAATAAGGGAGGAGATGACATAAGGCCGCTTTTGGGGGCTGGCAACCTGGATGCAGATGTCCAGTTGGCATTTGAGTTTATGAATCTGGTGCTTGAGGTGAAGTCTGGACAGAAGATATAAATTTGAAGTTGTCAGTATGTAGATTGCATTTCAAGTTATAGGAACAAGAATTAATGGGATCCCTCAGACAGAATGTATAAATGAAGGAGCTCTAGGGAACACCATCATTTTGGAGCTGTGAAGAGCTGAATGAGTTCAAAGGAGAGTTGGACATCCTGCAGTGGGTGTTGAGGATGAAAGACCACTGAGAGAAGGAAAATTCAAGGTAGTATAGTTAAAATTCAAGAGAGAAAAGTCTTTGAGAAGGAAGGTGTGGTTGACACTACTTAATTCAGGCAAGGGTCAAATAAGATGAGATGGATAAGACTGAGCCTGCCAACAGGAGTCCTCTCAGAGGGGTGGTGGGCATCCACAACCAGATGATGCAGACAGCAGAAAAGAGTGCTGAACAAGAGAAGACAGTTGATGAGACAATTCTTCCTAGAAGTTTGGTTGTTGAAAAGCCCAGAAATGACATGCCCCACAATGCCTGTCATGAATGCAGGAGCCATGGAGCTTCTCTCAGTTGTTCCCCCTGCTCCTTTTTTATGTGTCTCTTCTCATTGTTTTTTTTTTTTTTTCATGCACTTGACACTTGACAAATGATACCTTTTGGTGGTATTATTTCTCAGAGACTGGTCTGAGTCCTTGGTACTGCCTTAGTCACCAGCTAACCACGTGTACCTGGGCTGGCAGCTTCTTTGAGGAGGAGGTCAGGAGATGGTTTTAAGTTCTTCCTAGTCTGACATGTCGGCTGCTTGGCCACAGAGGAGGGTGAGAAACAAAGCAAGGGCACAATGATGCCAGAGGGCTGAAGAAGCGGGAGGTGGATGGATCACCAGGGACCTGTATTCTATCCGTTGCGCTTTTCCGGCTGGATTGTAAATGTTTTATAATGGTGGTTTTGCTATTTTTATCGACAGAACCATTTCTTCAGACAAAATTCCATGACAAAGCCTGATAACACGACACGTGCAGGTCGGCTGCTCTGCTGAATTGTCCTGATGGGTGGCGCCAGCCCTGGAAAGGCTGCCTGCAGGCTCTCCAGATTCCTACCTGCTCAGTTGCCCCTACCCTCCAACATCTGATGCCCAGGCCTCGGGGACGCCTGGCCTTTGTGCAGAAAACCTTTACCTTGTTCTTTCTTTATGCTTTCTGAAGAGAAACAACTCATAGCAGAATAGCTTTCATTCCTTTAATGAATTCTGAAATTCCATAATCAGTAAGGGCTTCTCTGAGTTTGGATGTAGAGATGGAGACTTCTTGGAATGCACCTTCCCACAATGGGCCCTTATACTTGCTTCATTCCAAAACTTCGAAGCTAATCACTTTTACGACCTGCTGTAATTGTGTTTGTATCATAAATGCCTGGTGATGTTTAGTTTAATGTCCATCAGTAACTGGGGCAGAGATAATGTTTCAAATGCCCAAAAGAATTGGGCATTTTTCAAAACTAAAAATTTATATAAACTTAAATAATAAAAACAACAAATCCCATTAAAAAGAATAGAGAGAAATTAATTTTTATTCCTCTGGACTTCCTTCAGTGGTCCCATTAGAATCAGCTCTGGATGTCCTGGCAAGAAGAGAAATGACTTTCACCTTGTGAATTAATCTATCAGTCCTGCTGTCTAATGAAGAATAGAACTTCATGTACAGAAGAAAATGTTACTTCTGGGTGGGACTTACTTAAATCACCTTGGGTAACATGTCTTTAACCATGGTTTTGCAAAAGACTTAGAAATATTTAATCTTTAAAAAATGAATGAATCTTAAAAATGAATGATTCTTATATAGTCACTCCATAAAAGCCAAGAGAATATTATTAAATATATGTTGGGTGAACCCATTTCTTGGGGTGCCAAGATAATCTGGCCCAGGTATGTAGCTCTCTGAAAATTTAATCCAATATAAGGACAGTTAATGTGCCCTGTAGACTACCCTCTCAGATGTCCTATGTCTTCAGTCATCTCTCAGCAGTGCGAGTCCATAGCACTCACAGTGAGCTCTCAGAGGAGAGCCTGAAGTGTTGGTGTTGAGGGTGGATTATAAGGGGGGACCCACAGCATTAGACAGTGGAAGGGCAGGTAGCAGAATGCACATTCTTGGGACCAGTTTATGAGTCTGGCTTGTGTTCTCACCAAGAGAGACCGTATATTTATTGCTTGTGGCTCTATTGATTTTATATATATATACACACACACACATATATATGTATATATATTTCTTTAACTTGAGATGTTAAAAAATAGACATATTATATTTATTGACATTTAATTTGCATACCATAAAGTTCACCCATTTTAAGTGTACAATTCTGTGGTTTTTAGTAAACATACTAGTTTAGCGAGCATCACAGCAATGTTGTCTCAGAAGACTTCTTTCCCTACAGAAAGATCCCTCATGACCTTTCTCGGGCAGTTTCTGCTTCCTCCCTCTCCTGCCCCAGGCAACCACAAATTTGCTTCATGTCTCTACAGATTTTCCTGTTCTGGACATGTCATATAACTGGAGTCATATGTGCTGTGGCCTTTTGTGTCTGGTTTCTTTTGCTCAGAATGAAGTTTCAAGGTTCATTCGTGTTACCCAAGTGTAGGTGCTTCATTGATTTTATTGCTGAATACTATTCCATTTTATGTATATATGGCATTTTGTTTGTCTAGTCACTCTTTTATAGACACTTGGGTTGTTTCCACTTTTGGGATATTGTGAATCATGTTGCTGAGTTGGGTTGATATTTACAATTTCTACTTCATGGTTTACCTACTTATCTGTGGCTGCATTCCTTATTGTGGCTCTTAGAAAATCCTAGAGCCGATGGCTAAACTGGAAATACCAGAACTCAGTCCCATATTTACTCATTTGATCTTGGGGCTCATTACTGCCATTTTCCCTGCAGATGCTTCATGTATGGGCGCAACTCACAAAGAGAACAGTAGCGTTCACTGAAGGAGCCAGTAAATTACAGCTGGTGTGTTGGTAAGGCTGGATTTTTTTCTTCATTGAAGAAATACATTTTTTTAGCTGTGGTAAAATACACATAACATTAAATTGACCATCTTAGATATTTCTAAGTGTACAGGTCAATAGCATTAGTACATTTGCATTGTTGTGCAACCATCACCACCCTCCATCTCCAGAACTTTTTCATCTTGCAAAATCGAAACTCTGTCCCCATTAAAAATGAACTCTTCTCCCCGCCCTGCTGGCACTCACTATTCTTTCTTTCTCTATGAATCTGACTTCTCTAAGTCCCTCATAGAAGTGGAACCACAGGGTATTTGTCCATTTGTGTCTAGCTTATTTCACTTAGCATAATGTCCTCAAGGTTGTGTCTAGCTTATTTCACTTAGCGTAATGTCCTCCAGGTTCATTCATGTTGTAGCATGTGTTGGAATTCTCTCCTCTTAAAGCTGAATCATATTCCATTGTATGTATGTACCACTTTTTGTTTATCCATTCATCTGATCAATGCACCCTTGGGTTGTTGTAAATAATGCTGCTGCAAACATGAGTATTCAAATATCTTTCTCTTTCTGTCTTTATTTCTTTTAGGAGAGGCAACCCTTGGTTGACCTCACAGATGGCAAGGACTTTGTTATCTTACAATCCCTTATTTTTAAAATTTTTTATGCCTATAGCACCAGGTCTTCCTAGGTGGTCTCCCATTCAAGTACTAACCAGGCCCGACCCTGCTTAGCTTCTGAGATCAGATGGGATCGGGCTTGTTTAGGGTGGCATGGCCGTAGACTGGGCCTTCATTTCTGATTGTATTTTTCTTCTTACATTGTTTCCTTCCTATAGAGTGTGTTCATCAGTATAAATATTTAAATTTAATATTTAGAGGGGCAAGGAATCTTTTGACCACTATTCTTTGTACTGAAAAGAAATTTTGGCAACAATGACTTGTGTGACAACTCAGAGTGCCTGACTCTATTTTACAACAGAAATTGATTAAGAAATTTCCTTCTTTTGAGGTTAAGAAAACATGAGATTTTTATTAATTGGTCATAATGTCTGCCCTGTGGAGCTTACCAGAGGGAGGTCTAACTTATATCTTGGCCTCAGTGGCTCTGGAAATCTCTTGGATCCTCAGGCCCAGCACACGGGGAAGACACTGGGTACTTCAGTATTTACTTATGGAGATTGAAATGTTGGAACTTGTCAGAAATGCTTCCTGGAAGTAGAAATTTAGTAAGATACTGAGGCACAAGTTTTTTTGAAGCTGGGTGGAGGGAGCTACTAGACACTGGGTACTTCAGTATTTACTTAGATGAGATGTCACTACGTCTCAGGCAGCCACCATGATCTAACAGGAATGATTTCTTGAACTGTTCCCAGGTAGTTAAGCAATAGCAGCCAATAACATCTTTTCTGTTTTGATGGTGGGAAGCAGCCCAAGAAGACCACCCTTGGGAAAAGATGAGGTGATTGACCCACAAGTTTGCAGAAGCTGTCTGCCTACGGCCCCTGGCTTCATGTGCAGAAGCAGACATCCTCAGTGTGGCCAGAGCATGGCCTTGCATATTGCCTCCATCTGGGGCTGTTCGTGTCCAGGGCTATGCGGGGTGAAGGTCACCTGTGCTATATAAGGAGCAGGTCAGTGTCTCATGCTGTTGATAGCCCTTCTCTTGGATTGCTGTGAGAGGAAAGTGAGGTGAGGTGATAAGGTGCCTGGGACATGGCACCTTTTCCAGAAATGGTATCAGGCATGATTATTCTCTGAGCGTGAAAGCATCCAGGCAGCTGAGTGTGGTGGGGTGGGAGGGAGCTGGCACGAGGGACCGGATGTCCTTTTCAGTGACCACTTGACCTCTCCTATCTGGTGGTGGGCAATTTAGAATCCTTCGGCAGATCCAAAGAGCACCAGCATCACAGAGAAAGAGCAGGAGCTGGGGCTGTTTCAAGCAGGCCCCACTGCTCTGTGGCTGGCTGCTGGGCTCAGGGGTGGTTCTGTTCAGGTGTGTGTGTCACTACAGGTTATGCATGTATTTGCCTGCATTATACCTGTATGTTAGAGTTCACATGTTATCTATGTGTGTGTTTGTATGTGTGTGTATTTGTGGATGTGTCTTCATTTGGGCTGGCTGGGGTGAAGGAGTAAGCAGAGGCCACAGGCTCACCATGTCCTTGGATACAGTAGATCTTGGGGAAAGTGTTGAGCGTCTGGGTCAAGGCCAAGTGGAGGACAGGGAGCAGGGCGTGTAGTGGTCAAGCTGTGGTGGAAGATGGGGAGCTGCAGACTGGAGAGGGCTGGTGTGCAGGACCAGGCCTTGCTCTAGGCCTTCCACTGCTGGGGTGGGGGTGGTTACAAGGCCTTGAGGGCCTGAGGAGGACAGTGGGGCAACGGTCAGGCCCACAGCACTTTTGAGTGCCATGGAACTCTCTGCTACAGCATTACCCTGGCGGTGGCCACTCGAGGTAGGTGAGCCTGGGTTTGGCCACCTGAAGGAGCCAACCTTCATACCTGAGTTCAGTGGGAGACTGCGCAGAGGAGCATGTCACTCGCTTTAGAAAAGAAACACATTCACGCAGAGGATAATCGTAGCCTTGAGAACTGTGTGTTCAAATAGCTCAATTATACTTCCCCCAGATTCATCCACAGGCCCTTCACTGTCTGCATTTTATTTCAGAGACCTGAAAATCTCATTTTAAAGCTGAAAGCCTTACTGAACTTTAAAGCCTGAGATCGCTGTCCAAGTCATTTTCAGTGGCGCACCTGGATTTCAGGAACACAAGTAGAACCATCAGTGACCTGAGCCATCTCGGAGTTTCTGATTAACTTTAGTTGGAGGTGAGGAAACTTGTTAGTGTTAAGGAACCCCTAAAACAAAAAAAGATGTGAATGCTCATAATCTCACCTCCCAGAGCACTTCTGTTGAAACAAACTCTAATCCGCATGCACGGTTAGAAAGCTCCAACAAAGGCAGCTGTGGTGAGCGGGGGCCTTGCCCTCCACCAGACCCTCTTCCCAAGGACAACCGCCTCTATCTGTTTCTTGTCATGCCTCCCAGGAGAAAGTACTCCTTCTACTCTATCCTCCTTTGGTCACTCCTCCTCCACAAACTGTTTCTTCCTCCTTTGGCCTCTACTCTCTTGTTTTTCCTCCTCTGAGCCCTAGAGCCATCTCCTTAGTCCCTTTACTTAGCTGTTTTCTTTCTTTCCACACATCTATGCCCTAAACGCAGGCAGGCATGTCTGTCTGCTCCCTCTTCACCCAGTGGAGGTCTAATCATGCCTAGCTCTAAAGAGAGGCAGTGGCTGCTGGGTGCAGAGGCTGCAGCAGCAGCTCTGGTGCAGTGCACTCCAAGAAGTTCACAGTCCCTTCCAAGGCTCTTGGCCATGTGCCCGAGCCACTCCGCCTGACAAGACTGGTGAGTTCAGCCCAAGTGATGTCATGTGTCTCATGAGCCAGGTTTTATGGGGTCTTGGCAGCATGAATCTTTGCCCCTGGGCTACTGCCCTGTCGGTGGGAAAGGCAACCTGGGGGAGATCTGAGATATGCTGCCCAAGAACCAAAAGCAAAGCCTACGTGTGAGTGGGACCACTTGGATCCTCCAACCTTAGCTGAGCAGCCCTCCTGGCCCCACATGGAGCAAGGACAGCTGTTTAAGCAAACCTCATGCCAGGTCTTATGCCACAGCACAGTGAGCCAAGAAGCTCCATTTTGGAGTGGCTTGTTATAAAGCAATAGACAACTGAAACAACAGTGCAAGGAATCTATTCAAACATCGGTAGCCTGATCCTAAACCTCAGACCATGTGTGTAAGTCGCCCATCGTGTAACAGGCAGGCGACAGCCAGACGGGCCCTGGAAAAAGAAGGCATTATTAGTTCCACTAGGGCTGACATCAGCTAACAGAATTAGTGTCTATCTCTAGTGTCTGTCTATCTCTGCTCTTTGAAGTAACCAAAGACAAGTTCTTACAAGTAAAACATCTCAAAAACATGTTGTGATGAGTTCACTATTTAGTGTATTCTGCTTAGTCCAGATTAGAGGTAAAAAAAGCTATGGACTGTGCTGGGCAAATCATATTAATCCCCACAACAACCCACTGTAAGTAATGACTGTTCTTCCCACTTTTCAGATGAGAAAACTGAGACTTAGGCCAATGAAGTCGTGCTCCATTTTACATAGCTGGGAAGCGGTGGAGGGAACTGTACTCAGATTTCTTACTGTAGATATCTAGCATGCATGTTGTGATCATACATTAAAGATCTGCCAGTTAATTTGCAATTGGTCCTATTCAAAAGAACTGTTTATTCCACTGCCTTAAACTGTTCTCTAAACTTACCCAAGTGTCAGTGGGTAGATTTCTCCTTGACTGAAATCTGTGGGCCTAAGGAATTCGATTTTATTATGAGTAGGTTTTTTTTTCTTGGTTTGCTGAATCTCAGCTTCATGGAGCAGAGATTCGTTCCATGGAATCATTACTGTGGAATAAGGGAGTGTCACTAACGTGGCCAGTGTTAGAGCAAACATTTGAGTCTTAGTTCTGGAGTTCCACACAGGGTTCCTCATGTGGAGAAGGCATCCTTTCAATTGAATATGAGTTGTGGAAAACTCACAGAGCTGACAGAGGAAGGGCCTCTACCTGGCCACTCCTGTAGCAAACCAAACTCTGTTGCTCAATCTGGAGACACAGGTCCTCAAAGCCTCAATCCCAATTGGCATGATCCAAATGTCATGTCTGGATGCCCCTTATGTCACATTTCCAGAACTCGTCTCTTTCCTATTATGCTAACATGGATGTCTCTGGTTATTTGGGGAGTTTTCATTCTGATTTCTCTTTTAATTTTCCATTTTAAAAAGACAGGGATGGGTAAACCAGATGGTTTATTCATCTCTGCTGTGCTCCTTTTCTGGATGTCAACAGGTTTGAAATATGTGCTCAAATCTGTATTTGGCAGGAAAACATAGTCATGCAGGGCTCAATCTCGTGGGACCTGGGAGTCATGGGGAAGACCTGAGGCAGGCTAGCTGGGAGGCCAAAGAAAGGAGTGAGCCCTGACACAGCCAGGCTGTGGCTTTATGACAAATAATGTTTCAAGATCCCATTTCTGAAGCCAGTGTTTCAGGTAGGAGGCGATTTAAATCCTGCTTGCTGGCTTGTTATTTGCCAGGGGTAGCTGGAACCCCCAGACGTAAGGCTGGAAGAAGAGTCCATACCACAGTGCGGAGCATGGTGACTGTGGGATCACTGTAAGGAGCCAAGGAACCAAGTCTGAGCCATGCTGTTCTGAAAGGAAAGGAGTTGTGATACAGACACCTGTGGATCTCTTCTGGTCTTCTTCGTGGGATCCTGGAGTTCAAGTCCTGGAATCTCCTGCTCTTGAGTTCCCCTTAGCTCTCAGAGATCAGATCTGCTCTTCCTGTCTTCTGACCACACTGCCCGGGCCCCATTCCTTTCTCAAGAGGCTGTCTTCCATCTGAAGCTCCCACACCTTCCCCTCAGCCAGCCCTCTGCTCTCAAGGGGATCCCGCCTTGATGTGGCACTCACCTGTGTCCAGCACGCCCCCCTCTGCCCGCCCCGAGCAGCATAGCACCCAAAAGAAAGAGTGTCCAGGTCCTAGGGCTTCCTCATGCAGTTTATGAATTCCAAATAACAGCAGCCATCCAGGCTGAGCTGCTGGCTGGGGGTGATGGAGTTAGTCAGCAGAAGGGCAGCCCCGAGGTGTTCTGAGGAAGAGGTTAAAATCCTGGGCTCTGGGTTCAAATCCTGGCTCTTCCTAGCCTGTTTAGCACTCAGTCTGATCACTGGCACAACAAGAATGATAGCAGTGAGTGTCTTCTCGTGGCTCCTCAAAGATACGGCATACTTCCCAGGGCTGGGAAGCACTGATCATGCTCCTGCCTTCAACGAAGGGCACCTGTCAGGTCAAGACCATCAGATTCCCCTCACCACCGCCCCTCTCTCCCCCCGCTCCCCAGCACGGGCACCCACTTAGAATGTAATCCCTTATGCTCACATAATTATAGTTCATTCCCATCATCATTGTCGTGTGAGTCTTGTGGTTTCACGGAATTTAGCTGCCCGAGCTGCTCCTCAGCAAAGCGTGAGGCCAGCCACTGTTCCATCCTCTCAGAAGGCTATGCGCACAAGATTTCACAGCTCTAAGGATGACCTTGAGCTGGTGACAAAGCCCAGGACTGAACTGGCCCAAGTGAGACCTACACCCCATGCTGGCCTGTGTAACAGCCTCTCTAGTCTTCCCGACAGCATTTGGTCTCTCTCAGACAATGTCCCCTGACAGGCATGGCTTTCTGAAGTTAACCTAATCATAGAGCTGCAGAAGGAGCAGAGGGAGTTGCAGGTCTCTCCAAGACCTTCAAGGACACACTGTGGATGATTTCTGGGGATGATTTTATCCCCACACCGGTTCTTTCTCTGTCCTTAGGAATGCAGTGTATGTGGGAGTGCTAGATAGAAATCCAGCCAGCACATGTCGACAGAGAGCAGCCTTGTCTCAGCTGGCACAAAGCCTAGGAAAGGGCTGATATGGTGCCCAGTTGGGACCCTCAAAGCTCAACTCCTGGTGGGAGGGCGGGCCAGTCACCTTTTTTAGATGTGGGCTGTTCCCAAGCCCTGGTTGATTCTGAGTGTCTCAGGAAGCCACTGAGTCTAAAGTTGGTTCTTTCATCAGTAAGACTGCTCCAAGAGGAGAACTCAGGACATGTGGCCAACCCAGCCAGCAGCTCCATAGGCATGATGGGCAGACACCTGGCCCCTGCATTCATACCAACAGTCCATGGAACTGACCTGGCATCAGCATCTGTATGTAAAAGCAATTTCTGCAGAATGTGCTGAGCTAAATTTGAGCCCCCAGGTTCTTCCCACTCTTCTCAGCCTCTGTGAAAGTGAATTAGGCACTTGGAAATATTAGGAACAATAGAAAGTGGCCAATGTGTACTGTGTGGTTTTGGGCAACTGATGCCTTGGACATGCATGGGTTTGACACGTGAGACTTGCAGAGAGAGAAGTGAGCACAGTGAACTCCTTGGCCATGTTCATTATACAGGTAGTCAGCATCATGTCAGGGTGCTTTTCTCTTTTCAAGGTTAAAATCAACCCATGGACTAAGCATGGCAGACTCACCCAGGTTTCTAGTATGCTGTCATCAGTTGTGACAACAGGAAAGGGGGGAAGGGGCCGGCAGAGGGTCAATGGAGCACATTGGGGTGGTTCTTCATTTCATAGAGTGAAGGTCAAGGGATGTGGGAAGGAAGACTGAGATAGGGAAATTTAAGCATAATATTTACTTTAAAAAGAACAAAAATAACAAAGCTCATTAACACCTAAGAATAAAAGTTGTGAGTTAAACCATCATTGATCATAGTGTCATAATATCACAACTGATGTGTATCAGTTATGCATGTATACTCAGTGAATAATAAATATACTCCATAAGTACATAAATGACATAATGACAGCAATAACAGTAACAGAGAGCTTCTGTACGCTGCCCTCGTATAAGCAGGCGCTAGTGATTTTGCATTCTTCAATCCTCTCTGGTCTTTTGGGAGGCACCCCTGGCTCTAGGCATTCGCTCCACTTGGAACCTTCCTCTCATCTTTGTGTTGCTGACTCCTTCTTGCCTCTTGGTTCTCTTCCGACTTTCAACCACGCTCTGTTTTAAATTTCTCCTCATCATCTATCATAATCTGACCAAATTTCTTATCAGTCATTCTACCACCTTCTGTCGCTCCCCCTGGAATGCAGGCTGTATCATGAACACAAGATCTACCTGCCCCTTCACTTCTGCATCTCCAGAACCTGGAACAGTGCCTGGCACTTAGACAGGATAATCCAAAATCTTCCCTATGGCTCCATTCGCATCCCTTCTTAGTGTTCATCTGAGGCCCTGTCTTTCTCTATTTTTTTCCTCCCTGGCATGTTTGCTGTGTCGAACTGACACTCCAATCTTGGCTCCTGACCAAGCCTACCAGCGTGGGGTGGTCCTACCTGGTCTCCTCCCCACCTTACCTAACTGGATCCTCCTCGGCCTGATGGTTTTAGCACAGACAACATTGTTTCTGATCCAGGCAGAGTTGGCCACACCTGGAATGTCACTCACAATACTAGAGAGCACCAGGGTAGGTGCACAGATCTCTTCCTCCCATCTCCTGGGACAAACTGTGCCTGGGCCAGGTGCCGCTGGACACACTGGGTCTGCTCTCTAGGACAGCCAACCAGCCCCTGTTGCTCTCCTAGTTTACAGGGCAAATGAGAGAGCAGCTTTGCCAGGAGGGTGAAAAGAACCTGAGTTTCCATGCCCAATGGTATGTACCTAGGTGCTTGTCCTGGGGGAGACTGAGGATGCCCAGGCGAAGAAGAGCCAGAGGTCTCACTGCCAGATCACTCCAGTAGGGCTCCTGGTGCAATTCTTCAGGCAACCTGCTTGATGTTATCCTCCTTTCAGCCATTATCATACTGCATTAAAACTGGCTGTTTACTTGTCTCTTCAAGTAGTCTGAGGAAACTTTATCTTATGGACCATTGTGTCCCCAGCAGTAGCCAGACTTTAGGTACTTGAAGCCTTTGAATATGCCCATGAATGAGTGATGTGCCCTCTGAAATTACAGAGGAAGGAGCTGCCCACCCACCTTACTTAACAGGCCCCTACTGTTTACATGTGTTGACTGTCTGAGCCTCTAAAAGAATATTTTGGGGGTCCACACACCTCCCTAAGAGCCCAAAGAGAAAAATCTCCTAGCTAGTGAGACTCTTTGGTACTATCAGAGTGGAGAAGCATCTTCTTTTCATTCCTTAATTCCCCACACGTGTGTGTGTGTGTGTGTGTGTGTGTGTGTGTGTGTGTGTGAGGAGAGAGAGAGAGAGAGAGAGAGAGAGAGATTCTACATGGGTTTGGTCATATCACAAACAAGGAAAAAACACTTGCATTGGAACTCAGAGTGAAAGCAGATAGGGAGGTGGCTCACCCCAAACATAGTCTCCAGAGGTGTAAAGGTAATCTAAAACATTGGTGAACATAATGCAATAAAACTTTGCTCGAATGAGCTCAAAACTCCTTTTGAACCTCCCGCCTTTTAGGGAACATATTTTTGACTTTCAGGATGTTTGCTGAATGAGTGGTAACCATGGCAACAGTGTTTATTTGAGAGCAGCAGCATCAGGATTCTGAACAGTCCTTCCCTCATTGTCCTAAAAGTGCCTGCCAGTCCTACTTCCCTTCTTTCTGGGTAGAGCAGAACAGCACAGCCCTAAGTGATGCAGAAAGAGTTACCTCCTTCAGTTCCCTCTCATTCCTGCTGTGAACTCGAGACTTCTTAATTTGCCAACAGACAATTCAAGGGCTATTTCTGATGAAAGGAAGGACGGATCTACAGTAACCCTTAGTATCTAAACAGTGAGGACTTAAAGTTGTTTCTCAACTGGGGCAAGGGTGAATGTCAAGGTCCACCTGTAAAAAAGGGATCCAGCCTACTTCCTCTGAATACAGGATCTAAAAGGGAATATTTGATTTTGTTCTTTCTTGAGAAAGAATGAATTGGATATACTTAAAATTGTGCTTAGTGGGAAAAATACTCAGTTCAAAAATGAATTAAATTTAAATTGTAGTTTTTAAAAAGTATGTAATCGCTTCTTGAACTTGTTTGCTTTTGAATTGAAAATTAATGTCATTGTTCTTCAATACTAGATGAGTCATTCTCACAAAAATCTCCTGCCTTTGTTAGCTGGATGGACTTGCAGTTGCAAAAGGGTTGATTTCCACGATGTGGATCTTAACGCCAACCTACCCGAACCACCTGACATCTACAGTTTTCCTTGGGAAAGACACGTGTTACTCATCACAAACATGTGGATGAGATCAAGTTACCAAGTGTGAGCGCCCTGTACATGAAGGGCTCAGATGGCGATGACTTGAAGTACTGCTCTATGCGATTTGTTAAATGTCTAAGTAGCTAATGTAGAGGCATATCCAGAGGATGTAAAATTATATTATGACCTGTGTGTGGGGCATCTGCCTGGCCATGCTCATATACATCGCCTATTGGGCTGGAGGTGCAGAGAGAAGTTTGACCAGGATGTTGCTCTTCATCCCAGATATTTGAAAGGGAAGGTGGCCAGAAGTCACGAACTCACCGAATTCTTAGAGTTTAGTCATGCGTCATACAGGTCTTTATGAAAAATATCTTCCAGGAAGACTGGCATAACATTTAAACAGCACAGGAATAATTCTGTAAGCACAGGAGTTAGACTATTTGCATTTTTTTTTTCCAAATTCAGGGTGGTTGGAGACAGGAAGTGCAGGGAGAAACGACTGATTTCTGTCTCACATTGAGAACAGCGACCATCACCATTTTCTTTTGCCTTCTGTGCAGAGCTTTTCTGGGATATTCTGGGCCTCCCTTCTACAACTTGGCCATCAAGAGTCAGAGAAGTCGAGTGCAAGGTCTGGCCTGGAGCAGGTACACATGTGCTTTTAATTTTCAAACACTCACCCTTCAGTCTTCTAAGTCACTTTCCCCAGCCACACAAGAGCCCTAGAAGCCAGCCCTGAACACTCGCTTGAGATTTTTCTGCTTCACATCTTTAACTGATGAGTGGGAAAAGTGACCCTGAGAAGTTTCCCATATATTTTTAGTGAATTGAGACAGGGAAATGAAAACTTGATCATTTTGAAAACGGATCACTTAAATGTCACTGCTTTTGGAAAATTAAAGGGTAATTTATCCCCAAAGGAATTAATTTGTCTGTAGATTTTCAAAGCTCCATAGAATCAAGTAAATGAGTCTATGCTAGGATTAAGATTTTGAAATCCAATTGATGTTGATGTTTTTGCTGTTTGGGTCTTTCTGCTAAGAGTATGAATAGGTCATCTGTCTTCTCACAAGAGGGGCAGAGGGAGACTGCGTCCTGTGCTCAGGTTTCCCTTGCTTGAGGAGTGACTAACAGTTTAATTTACTTTAGGACTGAACGGATGGGGAATTTTCCAAGACCCAGGAAAAGACTCCAAGTGGGGTTTGTTTAAAAGAGCACTGAGAGGCAGGCCAATGCAGACTTGCAATCTGGCTTGCCCTGGGATGGAGTGGTGCTGCTCCTTTAAGGGGAGTAGGGTGTGGCATCTCTACCCATTTTTCTGGACAGTGTTACACTGAACCACACAAGGGATGGGGATGGAGCCATAGACAGGACTGACATTAGCCTTACCACTGGGTGAGTGAGGGCTTGAAGCCAGATCTGATTCACTTTAGAGATGATAAAATATTTCTCTCATATCAATAGGCCCAGTGCCTTATTTGGATTTTTTATCCAATAAATGCATTAAAATACATCCCATAGCCATGCTATGTAACTGACTAGAAACTACAAAGTTTTCCAGATGAAGGGCAGGAATAGGAAGGGGTTCACCCTGCTGCATCTGCACTTTCCTTCCTTCCCATGGACAAGTCTAGAGTTATTCCATGTGGCCAGGACCCACTAAGGCATGTTTCCGAGCTGTCCTTGCCACCCGTGTGGGCCTATGGCAGGAGAATAGCTCTGTGGCTGGCACTGCAGCAGCCTCTGTGAAACATGAGGTGAGGATAGCAGCCTCAGCTTACTGGAGACTGACGCAAAAGGCAGCAGTCTGGGTCCTTGATGGCTGCGGAGAACTTGCCTTACTGGAGAACTATGAGATAAGAACGCACTTTTGCCTGGGGCTGCCATAAAATAAGCTCAGCTGACCCTAGGGATGACAGAGCCAAGTTGTAACCAGTATGGTGTGACTGCAAATGTATTTGGGTCAAAACAGAATAAATATTCCCTTGCCGAGCTTGCAGAGAGGCACCTCATTGTATTAACTCACTGTTTAACCCACCATTGAGCACGATGCTTCCTGAGAAGAGTAAATCACAGCTGATGGGACAATAAAAGACAATATTTGGGCTTTGGAAAACTGTTGGCCCTAATGAGCTTGGCACTCCTTGGGACTAAGTGGACAGACGCTGGATTCCCCTCCCCATTTAAAGAGTGTATAAATACAGCTCACAGCAGAAATTCTGTGTGTGTTGTCTGCAGTTTTCCTGAGCTAGGCTTGCCTTTCTGAGAGAAAACAGAATGGAGCCCATTCAGACCACAATTTATAATGATTTACAAAGCATTGTTCTCTATTCCCAGAGAATGTTGTTGTCCCTTCTGCCTTTACCCTCACCCTTTCCCCACTCCTCACTGTTTTACTCTGTAACCTTCCTCAAATCTTTCCACAATCTTATGAGGTTGTGGTCACGCCTCACAATGACCTTGGCCCCACATCCCTGCCTTGGGCTCCTCTTGGCTGCCTCCCAAGCGCACAGTGAACCGTCATCACGTGGCCCTGGTCTCTTCCCTCCAGCTCCTTGGCCATGTGCATAATGCATCGGTTTGTATCATTCATCTTGTAATTGAAACTCCCCTTGGTTAAATTCAGTCTCTGAGTCTCCTTGAACAGGGCGTTCTTTCAGATCCTTTGAAAGAACAGGTGAGTCTCCTTGATCTTTAAGTCTTGTATCATTCCAAAACTTCTTTGATCCTTAAAGCTGCTTTCAGATCCGCCAGCTGGGGAGGAGGGGGCTGGAGGGCAGATGCTAGGGACTCTGATACATTCTCAGGACAGCTGGGCTGCTAAGGGAGGAGGGACAGTTCCAAGCTGTAAGATGTGGTAACGATGTCATCAGGGTTATACTATTTGATAAAATATAATCGAATAATAGCACTGCTACTAGCTAGCATGTGACAGGTTCTGCACTGTAGCCCTTACTCCAGGCCTCACTGGTGATCCCTAAATGAGCAGGCACCCCAAAACATTGACATTGAGAAAATGCTAGGAAAGGATTGCTTCCTTCTCCTCTCCTGTTTCTCTTCCCATTGGGAGAATAACATTAACATACCAAGGTTAAGCCATTGGCGCAGCCAGCATTCCCAGTGAGAACTATTTGCTTTGGAGATAGCCCAGAGCTTATAACACCACTTAAAGCTGATTTCTTGTGGGGTGGGGGGTGGGGCGGTGCTTCTACATGGAAGTAGAGGAGAGAGGAGAGAGGAGGCTGGAGGGAGAAAGGATGTCATTAAATATGGCTGTTTCTCAGCACAGAGTTCCTCTCATGAGTTGGCAACCCCTTTCTCCTGTCCTCTCCACAGAAACAATTTCTCAAGATCTGCCCTATTTTTCAGAGATATTCAACTCTTCCCTTCAGCTTGGTACAGAAGGCTCTAGGCCCGCCACCCCAATGCAGTCCAACACACCTCCAGAAGCCCTGTTCCAAAGGGGCTGTCCCATCTCATCTGCTTTTCAAAGTCCTTGTTCAGGAATGCAGGCCCCTGCTGATTAAATGAGGTTCTTTCCCTGTGTTTTACACACCATTTCACTGGAATAGGTAATATAGATTATTATCTCATGTGATTATCCCAATACCCAGTGAGGTTGACACCAATGAGAAAGCTGAGGCTCAGAGAAATTAATTATTGTGTCTAAGCTCACACAGGTAAACATGGCAGAGCTAGACTTGAAAGATACACCTGGGTCCAATCGCTTCTTCCACAGGTTTATCTCTCAGTCAACACTTTATTTTAATAAAGTGGGCTTCACTTTATTTTCTATGTGCAGAGTGTGTTTTGTACTTAGCACCATCTGGCTATGGGCGATTTTGGGTCCAATTCCAAATGATACCAACTGAAATTCAAAATTTTTGTGCCATGTGTAGAACATGACTCATTATAGCGATATACCAATTCAGTGCTATATAGACGATCCAGGACTTTGAGCTGGAAAATGATTTGATTCAATTAGAAAAAAAATTAAAAATTGTTTTTAAATTCCACTTGTCATCTCAGTCTAGACGCAAATATGTTTGGGAGGCCCAATAGTGCTATGGTTATGGTAATCACTCCCCGCCACGCTCCCCATTTTAAAGCAATTTAAAGTTAGTTTTAGCAATGCTTTTGAAGGGAATAAAAATTTTGCCACCCCGAAGCTAGCTTTTGGAATATTGATTTTAAGCTGGTGATTAAGAAACAAGACTAAGAAAGAACCTTTGACCCTCCCTACTGTCCTGCCTAAGAGATTCAGATGGAAAGGCCTGACAAGGAAGGGAATCCTAGCACATTCGTGTTAGCTTAATCCGAATTGAATATGGTAGATGGGCGGGTGTCAAGCAGGGGCTTTTAGCTAGATTCCCCCTGTGTCTCATTGTTTCTAAGCTGTGTAACAAGAATTTGCTTGTTACATGTGTTCTGCTTTTCCTCAACTACCTATAAATCGCCCATTGTCACTTCTGAAATCTAATGCTCCATCCTCCCTCGTCTACTTTCCCTAAAATGTCTTATATAACCAATGGCGCCTCACTATCTTTGGAATTTTCATGCTTATGTGAATTCTCCATGCACGTGTATTAAATTTGATTTTCTCCTGTTAATCTGTCTCTGTTAATTTGATTATTGGTAGAAGAACTTAGAAGGTAGGAGGAAAAGTATTAATTTTTTTAGTCCCCATACTTTCATATGCACTATTTCAAGTTGATTTTGTATCTTGCGGTAACCCCACGGCATAGGAAAGTTTGGTACTGCCAGTGCCATTTCTGCAGCTGAGTCACACGTATTAAGAAAGCTGCTTAATATCCTAGCAACTAAGAATGCAATCCCAAACTCACAGCTGCACTCGTGTACTCCAACTCCAATACTTTTATTCTTTTTTTCCATTTATCATACTTTCATGTTTTCTACTATTTCCAGAGACTGTACTAGGCATCAGTTAAAACAAAACTGAGTAAGACACAACCTCATCTTTGAAATAGTTGGCATTCTAGAGAGAAGAAAGACTGGTGGTGAGACGCATAATACAGTACGCCAGGGCCAGGATGGCCACGTGGACATGGGGATGGAGTAACTGGTTCTGCTGAGGAGATAGATAGGAAAGCGGCACTGAGCTTGTAGCATCTGAGAGGGTTAGTGGATGTGTTTAGGCAAAGGAGGTGAAAGACATCTAAACAAACTGTCTACCAAGGAACTAGCACTTGGTAGCCGGCGAGAAGGTCAGTGTGCTTGGTGCTGTGGAGCACTTGGGATGATGGAGAAGATGATGAGAATAGTAATAGATACTTGGTCCTGATTGGAGATGGGTTGTGTGCACCGCATGTACATGGGGAATTCACATAAGCATGAAAATTCCAACATTCCAAAATGTGTGCCGTTTTGGACAAAAGAGAAAAAGGAGAAATGGGGTCTTATATTTTAAAAGTGAGAATGGGTGATTTGCAAGTAATTGAGGAAGAGCAGAACTCACATAGCAGGTAAACTTTTTCTAGGTAACACAGAAACAGTGAGATACAGGAGGTAATCCAATAAACATGCCCCTGCTAGACACCCTCCCATGATCCACCCTACTTTATTCGAAGTAGGCTAAGGTGACCATCCCAAGATTCCCTTCCTGAACTAGGCCTCTTAGCTAGAATCGGGGTGGTGGGGTGGGGGGAGAGCCAAAGTCTCCCTCTGAATCCCCTGTTTATCAACAATCAGCTTAAAATCAACATCCCAAAAGGCAGCCTTAGAGTGGAAGAACTTTGGTCCCCTTAAGAACACACTTAAATAACTAAAATAAGAATAATAAGAATGATGTGGAATAATTTGGGACAACACTAAAGAGGCAAGAATATTATTTTTTCTTAAAGATATAATTATTGCTAAGATTTGGAAGCAAGTAAGGGAAACAACAGAGGCTATGATCAGAATAGTTTTAATACCTAACCATATTTTAATTTGGAATGTTGATGACAATGTGGGCAACACATAGGGAGAGAAGCTGAGGGGCAGGAGGCTAGCTAAGAGGCTGACACTGGGGTGAGGTTGGGAGAAGACCTGCAATTCACAGGCATTTCTGCAACGGAATAGAACACATTTGTGACTGAGTGAGTGTATGGGTGATACTGAGGTAGATGTATTCAGGATGGTAGAGATTTTAAGGTCGTCGACTCTCTAGATAGCAATATAATTTACCAGGATTGAGAACTGAAAATAGGGCACATGTTAGATAAAGTTAGCAAATATAGTTTTGTACATTTTGTTTTTCCAGTAGGATGCAGATCTCCTTCTTTCTCTCCTCTCCTCTCCTCTCCTCTCTTCTCCTTCTCCTCCTCCTCCTCCTCCTCCTCCTCCTCCTCCTCCTCCTCCTCCTCCTCCTCTCCTCCTCCTTCCTTCTTCTTTCTTCTTTCTTCTTCTTCTTCTTCTTCTTCTTCTTCTTCTCTGTCTCTCTCTCTCTTCTTCTCTTCTCTCTCTCTCTCTCAGACACACACACACACACACACACACACATTGAACACACACACACATTATTACGTTGCCATAATAATATGCCAAATATCACTTTGTTGAGAAGGCAAGGAGATAAAGAATGATGAAATATAAACCAGGTGAACCTAAGTCCTTTTCAGTTCTAACATTCTTTATGTGGTTCTGTGTTGTTGAGATAATATTATTAGAAGCTTTTCCTCCTTTTGATCATTTGCATGAACAGCATGGTATATTTTCTGTCAGGTCTTTGCTTAAAGTAGTACTTTAATAACTTTCAGTTAAAAGTTAGCCATAGGATAGTCTGGTTCCAGCTAAGATGGGGAAAACACACTCTACTCTTTCTTTCCCACAGGATGGAACTAAAATGCCAGACAGAATGCATAGAGCAGATTTCTGAAGATTGTGAAAAGTTAACAGTAGCAGGCATACTGGGGATGTGAACCAGATGGTTCTAAGTATGGTTGATCTGGCGTGAGTTTCCTGTTTGTATTTTTGTGTATGTATGTATGTATGTATGTATGTATGTATGTATGTATGTATTTTTCTCCTGTTTCTACCAACCTGCACCTCAAAACAATGCGAATCCTGAAATGATGCACTGAACAGAAACCTCCAAGGGAGGTTTGGTCTGAGGAGTGGGAAGAAACAGGGAGACAAAGAAGCCCCCTGCTCCCTAGCAGGCCCCGTGCCTGCCACAGCAGCCCTGTGAAAGTGGTGGGGAGGGTGATGGACAGGCTCTGAAACCTCGAGGAAGGGACTTTTCTCTCTCGTCGGGGGGAGGTGTCTGAAGTGTTGGGCCAGATCGTTGTCATGGTTTTCCTTTTTCTACCCTCAGATAGACAGACATTCTTGCAGCAAGTGCATGGTAGAACAAGATGACGAGTGCTCTGCCTGCTTGTGCCCACTTGGTTAAGGAAGCTGAGCTTGGAGGCTGCCTCAGTAACACCAGCGGGTCTCCTGGGTGAGTGGGTGGGCAGATGCTCACACAGCTTCTGCAGGAGCTTTTGCTCTAGTGCCAGGTCACATACATGCCCACTTTGACCACAGCCACTTATGTGGGCACAGGTCTGCTCTGGCATGTGAGGACTACAGACTCCAGATTTCTGCAATGTGGAGAAAAAGGAAATCCTGGAAAGGTTGGGCAGCTGAGGCCAGTGTCTGGCAGATCCAAACTCAGAGCCACCAGCCTCCTGGGAATGTTTTACCCAAGGGGGCATTTGCTCGGTGAATATGCTGGAGAGATATGGGTTTACCTCTCTGGTGTTTTGGGGGCTGAAGACTCCTTGCAGGGAGCCAAGCCTGGCTTTCCTCTTTGGGAATCTTCATGTCCTTAGGACAGGGGTCTCCAACCCCTGGGCCATGGACTGGTATCGGTCCATGGCCTGTTAAGAACCAGCTGCACAATTGGTGGTGAATGGCAGGTGGGTGAGCAAAGCTCCATTTGTATTTGCAGCCACTCCCCAGCATTAGCATCATCACCTCAGCTCCGCCTCAAATTATCAGGTATTAGATTCTCATAGGAGCATCAGTCCCTGGTACCAAAATGATTGGGGACTGCTGCCTTAGGATCATACGCAGGCTTATTTCATGCCACGGATGTAGGAGTGTTGCCCACCAGGCTGGGATCAAGTCCAAGGGCACACACCTCCAAATATACTTCGCTTCCGCTCCCTAAACACACTGTTTAATTTTTAAGAGAGAAACATCATTTAGCCTGAGGGAGGTGAACCGGAAGTTGAATAAGCGAAGGGTCAAGGAAAGCAGCCTATCAGTGTAATGTGGCTCCGAGGCTGTAGGAGGAAGGGGGTCTGAGAAGCTGGGAACCTGATACCTGGCCCTAGGAAGAACTCTGAGGCTCCTCTAGCCCAAGGCTCTAGATAACCCCTGCTGGCTTCCTATCTGCTCAGCACAGGCTGGTTGGGTCCTCCAGGAAACCCCAGAACTCCCACTATCCTTTGCCACCCTGAACAGGCCTGAGCAACTTATAATCCTTCTTGGGGCATCTGAAAAGTAGAGGGTGATGCCAGGAGGTCAGGCCGGTGCTTCTCTAAGTGTGGGCCATGGACCAGCTGCATTGCCCTATACCCTCCTCCTCCCCTCCCCCCGCCCCCCCAGCTGGTTAGAAGTGCAGGCCCTGGGGCATCTCTCTGACCTACTGGTGTGCATTAGCAAGCTCTCTGGACCAGCTCTGGGGCAGCTGCAGTTTTAATATCACTTGGTTCAACTTTCGGGGGTCAGTTTGGGCTGGGATTCCTCCCCGCCGACTTAGAAGCTGGTTAGTGCAGGACACTCCAGTCCCTCAGCAATTCTTAGCCTGTCTGTCTGCCTTTGCTCTCCACCAGTGCCTGCTGGCATGGCTGTGGGCTGGCTTGAGGCCACGCTGCCAGACACTCCCACTGCAAGAGCACTTTTTTCCTCCTCTGGCCTCCCTGCCTGCCCTACTCAGACTGCCCACCAAAGGAGACACAAGTTACAGTCTGGGATCTGGTGTAAACTCCCAAGAAGCCAGCCACAGCAGAAAACTTTTTTCTTTTTTGAAGTTTTGTTCACCCTCAAGTGTGGGCACATTTCCAATACCCTATTCCATATATAGGCTTGCATGTTTTGATATAGAAGTAACTTTCGCCTTGATTTATGGTCTTGGGATGGCACTCAGGCCTTGTGCTGCTTTCTTGGTGTAAGGGTGGCCTTGGGAGGGGTGTCCCTTAAGCCAAGTTGATGTCTCCCCCACCCTTACAGAAGGCTTCTGCCTCAGGAGTGTCAGCACCAGCTGCTCCCACCAGGCTGTGGAATGAGTACCTCTGAGGAGTAGATTCCTTCTAAAGACTCTTATTTTGGTCAATTCTTAAACTCTCATAGGTTTTTCCTAGTTTACAAGCAGGAACCATGCAGAGCTCAGGTGAAACCCTATCTGAGATCCTAGCAAAGAATTCACACTTTACAGGGGACTCAACTCAGAGTCACAGCTGCCATGCTGAGGATCCTCCAGTTGACCTTAACCTGGTTCTTAAGGTGAGGTGCTGGAAAGAGCATGGCATCCCTGTAGAGTGCATTACAAATCCACATCGTTAGTCTCTTCCCCTAATGAGTCAAGAAATCTGGGGTGGGTGGACTGCAAGGAGATTCCCCTGCATGCTCAAGGTTGAGAACTGTGGGTTTACACCAAACCCTTCATGTTGACTTTCTCCTGATGTCAACTGTGCAGATGTGTGGCCCTTCTCTCATTCCAGGGATCAACGCTGCAAGGTTACACTTGGGCCTCCTGATTCACTCAGAAATGGTCTCTTGAACAACCAGACCCCTTCCCATCCAGGGGCTTGTGGTTAGGGCTGCTTTTCTGAAAAACTGGGAAAGAAACACAGTATAGAAATAAGTATAAGTGATGGAGGAGGAGAAAACAGAGCCCCTAAAGCAAATGAACCTGGAAAAGCATCTTGGGGAAAGTTTTCCAGTCACAGTGGATTGAAAACACGCATCTCAATGAGCTGTCTTCTGAAAGAGACTGAGAGCTGCACATAGCTCTGAAACTTCAGCTGCAGTTGTCCTCTGAGAAGAGTCCCACCACATCTGTCTGTGCTCCCTGAACTGACACGGCTGCTTCCAGCCTGGTGACTGAGCGTGCGCACCACACACACGTGGACACACAGACACATAGAAACAGACAGACAGCCATGCACAGACACACAAGGACAGACAGACACATATGGGCACACAGACACACAGACACACAGACACACAGACACAGACACATAGAAGCAGACAGACATGTACAGAGAGACAGATACACACAGACATCCACAGATATACAGGGATGCATACAGACCCACACAGAAACACACATATCGACACATGCAAGTGTGTGCACACTGTAGATACACTAACAGGTGGGCAAAGACTGGCTTTGGCTACCTTTCCTACTCAGCTGAGCTGCCTTTATCAGAGCGAGTGCTCTATCCTTCTTGTCCTTCAGTCTCTGCCCAAGTTCCCCACAGCACAAGGGCAATGTGGGTTTGGAGTTCATAAGGGAAAATCAGAGCCACCATTTTGTCCACTGTCTCTTGGGGGCTTGGTGGCCACACACTGCACGGGTATGATGACAGTGGCCAGCTACTGCTGGGACATAGGAGGTGGTAGGAAAGGTGACTGGTATGGGATAAAGCAATTGAGTTCTTCGGAGAGTGGGAAATCCAACCCTGGAAACTCTGAGCTTCCAAATGGATCCCCAGTGAGAAAAAAGCCACCTGGCTTTAGTTGTTAAAACAAACGGGTTTAATATTAATCAGTGAAACTTAAAACCCCATAATGTTTCTCTGGGGTGCGATTGTTTGCAGCAAGTGACTATGACAACACTATGATGTAGGATCTGTGTGTAAGAATGTGTCTTCGTTTCTGAGAGTTTTGCCCCTCACACCTTTGGGGTGAGCATCTTGCAGGGGCAGGGCAGGCCCCTGGGCATCACTGTAACCCTGGTGGGGACCCAGATGCAAAGGCCAAGGGTTGGTGCATACAGCAAGGCCAAGATTTTGAGGCCAACGGGTTTTGCTTTCTACTGAAGTGCAGTCTTGGGAGACGTTCCTGGAATGGACAAGAAAGTTTTTAGCATCTCCTTAAGCTAGAGAAGACAGTGGAAGAGTACAGTCACTCAGCTAAGGAGGTCGAGGTTCTCAGAAACCTGGGATCTCAGTGTGGCCGTGGCCGTGCTGCTCTATGTCTGAGACAGCTTCCAGAGTCTTCTCTTCTCCCATTTTGTGCTCCCACAAACAGCGATGCTCCCTGAAGCCCATGGTCCCAGCACTTTCTGATGACTGAGCGTGTGTACCACACACACACACACACACACACACGCACGCAGACGTGGAATCACAGAAACATAGAAACAGACAGACATACACAGACAGACATGCACAGACAGACACACGTGCAGTGTCGGACTGCATGGCAGCAGGCCCTGGGCTGTCTGGAAGTAGACAGCGATCTTATTCTGGTCTTTTTCTAAAACTTCTTTTCAGACAACTGTCTGAGGAGTTAGGAGTAAGAATGATGACCCTGGAGAGCTCTGGAGTGCCCTGAATTTCAGTTTTTCATGGACTCGGGGTGATGGTTCCTGCCTCATTCTGTGGTTGGAACATAAACAGTGGATTGTATGAATCCCGACTTCTTTGGCTGGAGTCCTCCAGGGTCCACATGGTAGGTAGCAGGAGGAGGAAGCAGGCTGACTTCAGAGTGCAGGAATAGTCATTCTTCAAGATAAGGTGATGCTTGACAGCTGTTGACCCACCCAGGTGGATGTCTTGCTGGATGGAAGGAAGGACCTCAGGCCCTTTATAGGAGAGGAGGTCCACATGGGGCAGTAGGCCTGGTCTGGTGGTCTCAGGACTGACTCCCCTTTCAGGTCACTTCAAAGTCTAAGGCAGAAATTGGTGTCTGTAAACTGTGCTGAGGAGCAGACCTGCCAGACTCTGTGGGTCTCATTGAGTGGTGGATAGAGTGTGGGCATCACTCAGTGAGCAATAGGGAAGAGTGGAAATGGGGAGGTGTGCCAAGCAGTCCGATGGAAACCCTGATGGGCGTCCCTAGGCTGGGGTCTGTGGACTGAGAAGCTCGTCCTGTCCTCTCTTTGGGAGTGAGTTTTTCTCCTGCTGCCAGGCCCAGGACTGTCACCCCAGAGACCTCCCTCTGTTAGGCTGGGAAGTTGAGTGTACAAGTCCACTTGGATTGCTATGACAAAGCACCATGGATGATGCTTAAACAACAGAAATGTATTTCCTCAGTCCTGGAGGCTAGAAGCCTGAGATCAAGGTGTCAACAGGGCTGGTTTCTCCTGAGGCCTCTTTCCTTGGCTTGTCAATGGTTGTCTTCTCCCTGTGTCTTCACATGGGCTTTCTTCTGTGCATATTTATGTCCTAATCTCTTCTTATAGTCAGATTGGATTAAGGCCCACCACAATCCAATTTTACAATAATTTTACAGTAATTTCCTCTTTAAAGGCCCTATCTCCAAAAACAATCTCATTCTGGGGTACTGGAGGTTAGTACTGCAACATATGAATTTGGGAGGGGGACACCATTCAGACCTTAAAAGCTAGTAGAGCTGTCTGAGAGGGCTCTTGTCTCCTACCTCCTCCAGCACCCAGCTCTGTCCTCCTGGGCATCCACCAGCATTCAGTCCTGCTCTCAGAAAGTGCTTGACCTACATTTTCCCAGAGAGAGACAGAGACAGAGAGAGAGATGGAGAGAGACACAGAGAGAGGCCTCTAGTTTCCACTGCTGTGTGCTCAAGCAGGGAGACTTTTTAAAAGAAACAGATGCTCCCTGACCTCCGGAGCCAATGCAGTCTATTTAATGTGGTTGACCTTGGATTTGCCTCAGCCAGTGCACGCCCACCCTGAGTCACCTGGCTGTTGTAGAGATTCCTACCACTCTGATAGTCCCTCGGAGGGTCCCTGTTGTGGTGGCTCTAACCTGCTCCTTTACGTCCACTTCACGGCCTTTTGCCATCCCCTCTCACTTTCTTCACTTCTCCACTTTTCCTCCCAGTTAATCCACCAGCATCCAGACTCATGTCTCAGAAGGTTTGGGAAACTCAAACCTAGGTGAGACAAGAATTGTATAAAATGCTTGCAGCATTTATACGTTTATGAACCCAAAACAAATCAACACATTAATAGCAAACAAACTTTAAAACAAATTAAACAGAAATTGACAGCTTTAATCTTTTTGACAGATGAGTCATTAGTTGCCACTTGGGGTGAGCAGCAGGGAGGCTTTGGTGCCGATTGCTGTGCAGTCCCAAGCTGATGGGGCTGGACTGCAGGTGACTTTCATCCACAAGGAAGTGCTATGCTCGCCCCTCAGCGATACCATCGCTTGGCCTTTGCTTGGCCTTGCCACGTCACTCCCTGCTAAGCTCTCCTTTCCATCGAGGGCAGCTAGAGTGAGGCTTCCAGGTACTAACGGGAGCGTCAACTCAAATGTGATTCTCAGGGGAACTGCCCAGAAAGGCCCACTCACAACAGATGATCCAGAATGTATTGTTTCTTTGTTTTTTAACCTAGTTTTTTTTTTTTTAAAAAACAATGATAAAATACACATAGCACAAAATTTACCATCTTAACCACTTTCAAGTGCACGGTTCGATGGCATTAAGCACATTCACATTGTCATGCAGCTATGCCCATCGTCTATCTTCAGAACTCTTTTTATTTTGCAAAACTCTATTCCCATTAAACACTAACCTCCTAGTGTACCTCCCCCCAGATCCTGGCACCCACCACTCTCCTTTCTGTGTCTCTCAGTCAAACTGAGAGACACAGAAAGGGACCTAGGGACCTTGTCTAGGTAAAATAATACAGTATTTGTCTTTTTGTGACTGGCTTATTTCACTTAACATAGTGTGCTCAAGATTCATTCATGTTGTAGTGTGTGTCCGGATTTCCTTCCTTTTGAAGGCTGAATAATATTCCTTTGTATATATATAACACATTTTGTTTATCTGTTTGTGTATCAATGAACATTTAGCCATTTCTACCTTTTGGCTATCGGGAATAATGTGACCATGAATCTGGTCATACAAATATCTCTTTGAGCCTCTGCTTTTAATTCTTTTGGACAAATATCCAGACATGGAATTAAAGGGTCATGCAGCAGAATGTGTTTTTAATTATATTTTAAAAATGATCCTAGAGAAGAAAATATTATTGTGAATGATCCCTGTTGGTCTCCATGATACATCTTTAGACCAAAGGATCTGTGTACATCAGCTTGGGGAAAGCCATTAATCCAGTTTGAGTTTCCCACAGAAGCATACCCAAGACCATGATTTGGGTGCAGGAGATTATTTGGGATGTGACGCTGAAAAAGACTTTGAGACATCTCCCATTGTTCTTAGAGGTGCTTTGGGTGGAAGCAGCTTTGTGCTGGCTGTCACTGACATGCCTTCTATGGCCCCTGAGGTGTAGCCGACCTATGGGATCACAGACCCTTCCCCCAGTGTGGAGGACTGATCCTCCCCTGCTCCCCTGCAGGTTTCCCTTGGCTTACCAGACCTAGGCCACAATGTCCTGACTACAGGGAACACTTGTCACACTGTTGGAGGAGACTCTTTCTGCCTGGGGTCCAGCAGCATCACTACCCCCCACCACACACACCTATATACTCGCCCACAGGCCAAGGCCTTCCAGAGAGATGGCTCCCTGTTTGGAGTGACTGAGGCTGCATGATGGCTGTGGGTCAGTTTTATTGCTGTACACTTGAGTATTTGGTGTAGGTGGTGGTGTCTTCTAGTCTGAGTGTTTCATATCTGTTATATCTTGATGTCTGGATTGAACACTTAGGTTTTAATAACTTCTCGATTTTGGAGGGACAAGTGGCTATATGTGAACGATCTAGGGTGGATGATGGCCGCTGCCCTGAAGGCATGAGGACAGAGGCAGAAACATTTGGCTGGCCTTGGAGATGGTGGGCCCTGGACACACAACTGCACAAGGAGGGACTGGCAGACAGATGTAGGAACTGAGAACATTGGAAGCACAAGCATCAGGCCTCTGCATCTGAGGCTGAGGCGGGTGGCTGCAGAGGATCGACAGTGACTCAGGGATGACGGCCCCAGATGGAAAAGGATAACTGGCAGAGAGGCCTGCCTGTCTCCTCCATGTCAATGTTTGGCCACACATTTCCTAATGGAATGATGCCCGTGAACCCAGCTTTCATTTTTTGAGAATTCCCCAAATAGTTGGAGCTCTTTGGAGTAAAGAGTTTACATAAGCCATGAATATAAAATATTTGGTTTTTATTATATGAGTAAAATAGGTTGGAGACATCCATGTGTAGACACTGCAAGGCACATTGGATCCGACTTCCACTATTTTAATAAGGTGAAGCATTTTGGAAAACAAACAAACAAACACTTTAACCTTGATCTTCCCCTACATCCCTACATTTTATTCATTTAACATTTCTTTTTTGAAATGGCTTTGAAGTGCCCTAGAGCCTGGAGGTGGGAAGGGGGTGGAATTCCTCTGACTGGGAGCAGCAAGCTTCTCTGAAGAGTGCAGATGGGTTTGGGCACCGGCAACAATGGCAACAAATGTAGCGAGTCCTTTCCTTTGATGTAGGAAGATTAAACATCATGTCAAGTGAGCGCCAGGAGCTTGACTGAAATGTGATAATATGGAAGCCTGATACCTTCAAGGCCAAAGCCCTATAAAGATAAAGATCAGATTATTAATGACAGTTTCCAGTTTTTTTTTTTTTTAAGAGAATTTAAGATGTGTTTGATCAGCAGGTCCCATGCAGACACTCCTGCTTGCAAACACATGCAGACCACATGCTTGCAAATGGAAAGACTCCATTTGGAAAGCAAATGTGTTGGGAGCCCCAGATCCTCATAGTCTCAGCAGGAGGCTCTGTATGAAACCAGCCCCATCCCTCCCGGCTTCTCTCTTTCCGATGCCCTGCTCGGTTTCCAGCTGCTGAGGAACTCCACATGCTGAGGTTCCAGTCTGGTTGCCTCCCCTTGCCCTGGAAGCTGTGGGGGTGGGAAGACTCTCTCAATTGGTGGGAAAGGGGCTGCAGAACCAGCCATTCCTCTTGTATTGGGGAGGGAGGCCAGGGGAAGGGATGCCAGTGCCTTAGCACACTTATCTGGGGATGGAAGTGAAGATGGAGATTTGAGGGGCCCCCAAAGGCATTCCACTGGCTGCCCTGGACCCAGAGCTCCTGTCCAAGATGCATTGTTGAGAGGGCATGGTCCTTTCTTCATACGAGATGGTTTAAGCCAGGTAATATATTAGGCATATAGGAAAATGTCACTCGAACTATTTTGGGTGTGGTGAATCCTAGGCTGGTCGAGGCTCCAGCTGGGCATATGACTAGGGCCTCAGTTTTCTCAGCTGCAGTTGTAGAGGGAGGACTCATGTGATGACTGTGAACCCCTGTAGCTCTGATTCCTGCTATCTGTCATTAATACCACGGCATAAAGTAGTCCATCTGATCACCTTTGGTGGGGGTCATGCTCAGTACAGACACTCAGATTAAAGAAAGGGATGGAAAAGGAAGTTTCCAAGAGCAAGGATCTGCCTGGGCTAGGGCTTTTGGAGAACCCTGGTCAGGTAGCAAGAGGAAGTTGGCATAGGGGCAGAGAGGTGATAAAAGGAAAGTACAGGTTTGTGGAGTGGCAGAAGTGGGCTCCAGGTGGTAGGGTCCCCACCAGCCTCTGTGGGGTCTTTCCTCATTGTAGACACCCCAGAGTCTCAGGGATTCGCAGGCCCATCTCATTGTCTTGAATGAGGCTCACCGAGGATGGATACACTGAATTGGGATTTGAATCCCAGCTTCCTGACTCCAAGCCAGGTCTTCTGACCACTTGGATTAACCTGCTTGTCACTTGGGTTAATCCAACTGTAAAGCCCACCTCTGGTATTGGCCACTAGCTGCCTCTCTCACCCTTGGTCATATGCAAAGACAGCTTGGCCAAATGAGGGATTTACCAGGTTCCTGACCAATCCACTCAGTCAGATGAGACGGTTTGCGCCTGTGAAGGCCATCTGCTGGATGTCAGGGCCCAGGATGCTAGTTGAGAATAGAATAGAATGCGAGTGTAGGTGTCAGTGGACCAAACTTAGAGCCCAATCCCTGGGGCTCAACCAGGTCTCCACTCCTCTGTCCCTTCACTGCTGACCAGTGGAGGTTGGGGCCATACCTCCTCTGGAGTTACTGGAAAGCTCAAGCCAATATTTGAACACCGTATCATGTCCCTGCACTCAGGATGTGTTCAATTGAATGGTGGCAGTTTGTGTGTGGGCTTCCTGAAAAGCACAGAGCAGAGCTGTGGGTATTTGATTAAATGCTTCCTGAGCACGAGGGCAGAGCCAAACCCTTAAATTTGCTTTATATAGCATTCTATTATTCTCAGGCGAGTCTGATGATGACGGATGGTGAGTGATGGGTGTGTCCACATAGGGTCATCCTTAGGGGCAGAGCAGAGCAGGCTTGTGTAGAAGTGATCTCCAGCCATCGCCTACACCTATGTGTTACAGGAGGATGGCCCTCTGAGGATGTGGGAGGGCAAGTAGGGAATAGAGTGCCACTAGGCAATGATGACTCATCTGAAGAATAAAAGTTCTGGAGGTCTGAGGGCTGGACATGTCGGTCATCTGCTTCCTCTAGGTTTGAAAGTAAGTGATGAGAGCTTAGCATACTCATGCATTTACAAGTTGTCCTCTTCTGTAAAATAACCCTGTAGGTGAGCAGAGCAGATCTCAGTGCCCCACAAGGCAATCCTGGGGTGAGCAAGCTTGAGAACTTCTGCTTCAAATCTTGATATTCCAACTTATAAAGAAATAAATATTGACTCATTTCTTTCAGTTGCCTATCACACGGAGTCCCCTCATGCCCCTCTGTACCTATAGCCCTCAAGGACTTCAATCCACTTGCAAACTTGAACCTGGGGCCTTGAAAAGCCCATCCTTTTCAAAAGTCTGAGGCTCCTACACTGGTCCCCGGCTTGCCCCCACCCCGTCCTGCTTCCTTAGGCAGTGTTGCCCATTTCTGGCCAGTGGTGAGATCATACCTTTCTATTTAGGCAGATGGACTGCCCTACATTTCATGTTAAAGTGAGTTTCTGGCTCCAGGTAGGCCGGACTTTGTTACTGCTCTCATTGTGTGATGCTGACTTGTAGGGAGAAAACTTCCTATATCTTTCTCCAAAGTGTGTTAAGATTGTTCCCACACTCTGATGTTGCCTTATCTACACACACACACACACACACACACACACACACACACACACACACACACACCACAAACATGGAAATTCATGGCTAGGCATCGGCTTTGCAAGACCCACATCATCCCCTCCACCACACTGATGCTTTCAAGGAGGTGGGGGTCACAGCCCAGACCCTGGACCATCTTTGAGTAGACAGGACGGGAGGCGTCTGACTCTCAGCTCTGCCTGCCTCTGGTTCTTCGTGTTTAATCTGAAACCAAGCCTCTTTGTGTGTCAAAAAGGACTACAAAATGATAGCTACATTGTCAAAACTTATGTCTTCCATAGATGTAGGCCATGCCATGGGGACAGGTGAGTAGGACCACAAACCAGAGTCACCTCGCCTACACTGGTGCAACAACTGGCCCTGGTTGATGGTCACATGCCAAGACTGAAGTCACCTCCCACCTCACCCCCCAGGGTTATCCCATAGGACATCTCCTCCCATTAAGATACTTCCTACGAGTTATGTTTTTGCCTTGGGAAAATTGTGCCTCATCTAAAAAAGTGAATTCCAAAGTGCAGTTCTGATTGGGGCCATTTTGGACTAAGACATAGTCTAAAAATGTGTTTAAGAATGCATAAAACACTATGTTCCTTGACTAAATCTCTGTCCAGCCAAGCCACCCATAGGATGTCCTAAAATCAGAAGGTGCTTCCTGGGCCAGATCCACGCTGAGTCCTCTGCAGACATTTTGCTCCTAGGGTGGTTGTCTCTTCTTCTCTGACATGAACCTGGTGGGTTAGTCTCATGACCAATATTGGTCCCCATTTGACTTGTAGGGAGAAAACTTCCTATATCTTTCTCACTGAAATAACACACCTGCTTCCAACTATAAGAAGTCAAGTGGAGTGTCACTTGATTACTACCACCATAATTCTGGTTTAAAATTTTCTGACTTTGACATTGAATAGTATTTCATATCAGCTATGGAACATACAAAAATAGTAGCATTTATTCTTTCAACCCATGTTTCCAGGCAAATATGGAAAGAGAGGTCCACTTTGCCAAAGCTGGTTTGGACCTTTGCATAAAGCAATTTCCTGTAATGAGCCCTGGTAAGAACATGCTCTTCCATTTGACTGCGTGCCCTGTTTCACATCTGCACAGGTCTTTCATCTCTGAGGTCATAGAAGCACTTGGCAAACGTCCTCTACACTGTGATTGCAGTCGGGTTTCCCAGGTGAATGAGAGTTGAGAGAGGGGCTGTCTTGTAGCCAGAGATATCAGACATGGAGGAAGGGGAAAGAAGTGAGACCAGAGTCAGTTCTCTTCCCACCAACACCATTCTCCCTCTGCCTGGGCTCTTTGGGATGTCAGGAGGCAGCCTGACTCTGGCGAAGTAGTGTGACACTGGGTGGAGTTAGAGGTTAACATCTGGGCTTGAGCACAGAGTGTCGTCTGCAAAGCCTGGGTGGTCACTGTGCATCTCTCTCCACTGGGAAAAACTTCCTTTCAAAGCTCGTTGAAGACACCGCTCCCTCTGAAAGGCACAGAGACATTTCCTGTGCTGTTTTCAGTTTGCCCACGATGTTACACCAAAGGGCTTGTAACTACCAGAGAGTGTGCTTATGAGATGGGAGGCGTCTCCTGGACTGTGCTTCTGGGGACAGCATCTCACTGAGTTTGGGATGCAGAAGTTGGGCAGGAGCAGACGACAGGGCACTGTTTTCAGTTCTCAGCTTGGCTCTGCATCTGAATGTGTGTGGCATACATCCTATTCCAGGAAGAGTAGGAAGGTCCGTTTCAGTATTTTGATGTTGCTTTTAAAAATGGGAGAAATCAAATACAGCCTTCTGAAATATTAGCAATCTTGGGTTTTCATTGCATTGTTTTTGAGTTTTGGAAAGATGATGCGAGAAGACCTGGGACATGTCTATTCCTCCCTGTAAAATGATTAACATCTCCATTCTCCCCTTTCTCCCTCTTCTCTAGACAGTCAGGCAGGTGTCTCTGCTGCCCTGTGGCTGGGAAGTCCTGGGAGGTGCCACAGCTGTGGCTGTGAGTTTGATTGAGCACTGTGATTAATGGAGGCCCCCAGCCTCTCCTCCCCTGAGGCCTTGATTGAAGAGAGCTCTGGGTACTTGTGTGAGCAATGGGGGAGTTTCAGGTGTGTCTGCTTACCTTGGCATCCTCACACTCCAGCCTCATCTTGCCTGTGTGAGAACACAAGCTTCTGCCTGTTTTCACTCTCAGTGTTTGCTCCCATCTGCTCACCTCTTTTGGGGAAGCAAGTTCCCCTGTTCGTATTGACCTCATACAGACACATATGTTGGCTAAGTAGCACAGGGTCCTTCCCATGACTGGCATGTGACTTGGTTTTCTATAAATTGCATCATGATTCGGAGGCACAAGGTGAGCCTGGGACCGAAAGGGGTCATGTCTTGGAAAAAGGTTCATAGCAGTGACTTCTACATTAAGATTCTTTTAAGGTCATTCCCAGTTTGCATCAGAAAAAGGCTGTGCCCTAAAGGGGTGGCAGGTGAACTTGCCGAGTGTTATCACCTGTTAGGAAGGTTGTAACCTCCAAGACGATCACAAAGACTTTTGGTCTTAGGGGACACCAGCTAGGGAGGGTGACTCCAATAACCGGCCTCAGGATGTCTATAGGTTGTTGAGTGGACAAGGCAATCAGAATTATAACACAGGAGACTGGCACAGAGAAGACCATGGAGCCAGCTACGCAGAAGCACAGCAGATGGGTTGGACAGATGGACAAACAGACGCCAGGCTCAGCCAAGATGGTGCTCACAGCTGAGCAATGTCACATGGCTGTGCTCTGGGCAGAAAAGGACTTTCTTCTAGTAAAAACAGTTTTAACTAAGATAGCTACATCTGTTTCAGAAGGACTGCCGTTTTTACAGCCCCTGTCTCCACATCTGGGCCCTCACCGGAGACCTAGCATGAGAGAAGGCTGTGTCACTCTTGGCTCTTTTGGCACCAGGACAGCTCCTGAGGATCCCCAGGCTAGATACCTGGCATCCTTACCTCGTCCACACCTGCACTTTGACTCCAGAGCCCATGTGTTTCATCGCTCCACTCAACTATCTCATCTATTTCAATGTCTGTGTGGAGTGTGGGACCAGCTGCCCAAGTAATGTGAACAGAGAAGACCGGCTATTTTCATGGAGAAATATGCATTGAAGAATAAATGTCTTTATCAATGGTTATTGTTTCTTTATCTTTACACTGAGTTATGCATTTTGTATTTGTTTCCTTTGACTGCACAGCTGATCTGTGTGTAGAGTAGGCATTTTTATTAAACCTATTTAATTGATAAGGAAACAGAGGCACAGAGAAGTGGGCCTCATCTATGGTCCGTCTCATTACTAGTTCCTGAAGGAATCTGCATTCTAATCCATGCCCATTCCACATATCACAGGCCGAGAGGCAAAAAGAGATACAACTCTAAAATTCCGAATGTCCTTTCAAATGTGCCCTGTAACTGAAAACAAAGTTCAAAGTTTCTCCCTATGTATTTGGTACTTTAATTATAGAGTGATATCTCAAGGTCCCAATTCTTGAATTTTCAGCAACACAGAGAGTGTAAGAAGTCCATCAGCAAGAATCCCAGTGAACTGAGATGACCTGTGCTTGTCCCATCATTTTTGGAAAGATAATGAAGAGTAAAGAAGGAAAATGATCCAAGGGACTTATTAAACACAAAGAAGAGAATTTCCAGGGATATCCCAGTCTGGTCACCTACCCTGTGTCTTCTGGTGCTTCTAGGGTTACAAAATGGGGATTTTTTTTTTTTTTATCCAGTGAGGACTTTCTAGGTTGTTGATGCCTCAGGAAATGCATTTAGGCTCAGGACACTTCATTCTGGCATATCATAGAGTTACTTTCAACAACAAAGGTTGAAACAGAAGGGATTTCTGCATTATTTTTAATTAAAAAGATAATTCATTGCCCAAGTCAGTAATGGTTTGTAATTCTAATCAGATCAGTATCAGTTCTTGGAGCATAGCTTTCTGGAGTGAAGTATAGGAAATGCACATATTCCGAGTGTCACCTCTTCCAGAGAATGTCCTGACTGTTTTGCTACTGTTCTATTCCCTGGGAGCCTAGACTACCAGGGGCATGGGGGATTCCCCAGGCTGGGTCTGTGTCACTGAAACCTGCTTATGGTAGGTGCCCTGGAAGCAGAGCTGGCTGTGATTCCAAGATTTGCTGGAGAATTTATAAAGCAATATCTCATTTCTGATGGACGGTAACAAACTTGAGATGTTGGCACATCTTTTCTATTTCATGTCAAAGATTCATGGTACAAAATATGTTAAAAAGATCTCTCTAGAGGATGAGTCAAGTATCAAAAACAAAACAAAACAAAACAAACAAAAAAAACTTAAATACCCACCAAAATAACTATTAATAGAACTCAAGGATCCCATTATTTGTCCATCCTATTATCTGGCCCTGGGTAATGAGGCATGGGGATCACCTGGTGGGCTGCTTACTGCTAGTAGAAGAAGGTGCTGAGTGAGCTTATAATCACACCCTCAGTTTAAATCCTCAGAGGGTTCAGTCAGACCCTCTGGTTGTTTCGGTAATAGAATGGGGTTCTGCTCTCTTGTCCGATGGAGATGCTTAACTGTGATATATGGCAAGGCCATAGCCAACTGAGAATAGATTAATCAATACCTCCACAAATGAATATATAGAAAAGACACATAACTCAAACCTTCTGTCAAATCTTATAGGTGAAATCAAGCTTTTATTTTATTTTTTGAAAATGACCGTAAATTTGATTACTTTGCATTTATTTTTAGAGAGAAATATTCACAGGATTCCAAAAAGACCAGGAGTTTTGTGAGAATAAAAAGATGAGATTGTCTATAATGCGAAACCAGCTGCAAAATCAGCACCATCAATATAGAAGATACTTTTCTAAGAAGGGAGGTTGCAGTGCATGTAAAGTTACCCTTCTGTGCCTACGTAGACAGAGTTAGACATGGGGCTTAGCCTCCTGTGGAGAGTCCAGGTTGTGAATGAGGACTGCCAAGTGAGTGAGGAAGACCTGTCCCTCAGTGGCTGGGTGAGAGAGGTCCAGAAATTCTCTTGAGGAGAAAGGCACTTGAGAAAGCCTTGGAGAGTGGGTGGGATACAGAGGACAAGAGACAACCCTTTCCAGGAAGAAAGACTACGGAGGGGCAGGGTGGGAGGGTGGGGAAGGAAGGAGGAAAAGTGACAAATGCATGAGCAGCTGGGTTGTGACTGATTATGAAACTCTCAAAGTGACTAAGACAGAGGGCATGAGTCCCAAGTGGCATTCGGGTAGTAGCAGGCATGATTCGGGGGTTCATAGATGATCTCAAGGGTGGCTGTAGGAGTAGAAAGTAAGGGACAGGGAGACATGGGTGACATTAAAGACAGGTGTCAGGATTGCTGGAACAGCCTCAAAGGCGGCTGGTACCAAGGAAGTGCGGGCAATCCAGGTCGAAGTCTTTCTTCTTAGTGGTCATGGATGGGTCATAAGCGAAGGAGAAGAGTTTAACATCAGAGACACTGAGTGGAGACTTGAACTTTGTTGTATAACATCCTTTGAAAAGGATGACCTTTGTCCTTGATTACTGGGAAGTATCCTGCAAATCCCTGAAATTTCTCAAATGTCAGGTGTCTTTGTTTTGCCGAGGTGGGCCTTGTGACCACATCTAAGTTTACACTAATGAGAAGACTTAGGAGGGGGACTAGTTACACCTGAAAGACCAAAGGTGAGATTAGGGGCTGGGGCATTGAGCCTCATGATAGCAGCCTGACCTCTGGGAGGGGAGGCAAATGGGGACTGGCCAAGGACTCAATCCATCATGCCTGTGTAAGGAGATTCCAGTAGAAACTGCACACCTGAAACTCAGTCATACTCCACGTGCCAGGAGGATGTGGCAACGTTTGAATCCTGACAAGGTACTGGTTGCCAAATAAGATTGCACAGGAAGCCTGAGCGAGGGAACACACATTTGTGCTGGGGACCTCTTGGGGTCAAGCAGCCATGGTCAAAATCTGCCTCCTCAAATGGCCTTCACCAGGTTATTAAGTCTATAGGTTAAAATGATGAAGACAGTACGTACTTACATTAAGAGAAACAGAGCTGATAGTGTCTATAAGTTGCTGGCGAGCCTCCTGTTCTAAGATAAGGGCTGCGGGCCCTTGGCACAGAATTTAGCACGTACTTGGCTCTCTGAATTGGATTTTGTTTTCTTCCTTCCAGAGCTCCTTCTGCACTTCATTTATTCCTGTGTTAGAACACTTGTCAAAAGTTATGTACACATCTTTCTTCTCTTCTAGACCACTCCCGTAGAGGGTGGAGGGCAACTCTTGTTAATTTTGCAACCCCTATAACACCTAGTGCATTGCATGCAGGAAGGTTTGGTTCTGTGAAGATCCCACCAACAGCGCAGTTTGCCTGGAGAGAAGAAATAAATCCCACCTGGTACTGAAACTAGACACAGTGTCGAGCAGTTTGCTGACCATTAGTGTGTGCTGCTGGGACCCCGCAAAAATCTCAGTGCCCACATCTGGGAGCTCAGTGAACCCAAGGCAGGTGGGGTCAGGTCCCGGCAGTCTCCTGCCTCTGTCCCTGGATGCCATTTCTCTGCAATTAAGATGCTTGGTCACTTCCTGACAGAGGAATCACAGGGAGCTTTTTGTCGCTCTGGGTCATTGTTCAAAGTCTTTTGAAGAACAGAGTGGTTCAGCCTCATCTTTGACTCCCACATTCCTGTCCTCTTTATTTCTGTTCCTAGTCAGCATCCTACAGAAGCTGACAATTAAGGAAAAGTGATGAATATATAGAAGTTTTTTTTCTGCTAATGCCTCCTGGGAAACGTGCACAAATATCCTCTGCAGGATGACCTCCCTTCTCTTGCTTTTGACTGTTTTCCACTATTAAATGTTCCCCCAGCTGTGGCAGCTGGAGTTCAAAGCTGTCCCCCTACAATAGAGTGTGTCCTTGGTGAGTTTTCTGTAGAGCTGATGTAAGTCTGGCAGCATTTGGTTTCCTTAGGCAGCAGCCCTTTGCTGGGTTCTTCAAGGCAAACAAGAATCTGCCAGAAAGAGTGAGACATCCTCCCCAGCACTGGGTCTTGCAGACTTGCTTCTGCAGAATGAGAGAGTCAAATAATGTGAATGTTTGTGCACCCAGAATCATGCCTCTGATAACCTGACTGAGTGCCATGTGTGGTCTGCACCGTTCCAGACAGAGACAGAAAGCCTGCAGCCCAGGGCTCCAACCTTGTATTAGAGCTGGGGGATACCGTGTAGCTGTCAGAATGGAATTTTGGAATTGTGGCCAGACTCAGCCATCCAGAAAAGCTGCAATTAGTGGGAGAACAGAAAAGACTTGTCACTTGGAACCAGGCTCTTCCAGGATCAGCTGGGCTGTGCCCAGCACGCACCAAGTATCACAGGATATGGGCCTGGTACCTTCCATCATGCCATCCCACCCTCCTGATCCACACTGGCAGGGATAGTGGGTGGCCATCTGAGCCTCTGGCTGATGGTGGGATAGCTGGACAGAACAGCTCCGCCCAGAGCCATTTCCTGCCCTGCAGCAGAGGCCACTCTGGCTGGTCACCACTGGCCTCTCTGGCCCCAAGCTGTTGATGACCATCTCCTCTGAGCAGTCCTGAGTGTGGTAAAAGCAACATGCTGGCAGTCACTCACGAGGGCTCCTGCTGAGATCTTGCAGGAATTTCGATTTACGGTCAGCAGTCATGAGCCCAGAGATTGTTGGTAATGATTCAGAGGGGCCACCTGCAAGTCTTGATTATTTTTCTTTTTTTAAAAAAAATTTTATTCTGGATCTGAATCTTAGCGAACACACAAAAGCAGTCCCAGGAGAGCCCAGGAGAAGTGTTCTTAATTAGGTAGATCAGCTATGGGATGTTTTTATAACTCAGAGCTGGACTCCCTAACTGGACTCTGGGGAGAAACTGAGAAGGGTTGACGGCACTGGGGCCACGTGACATTGACTGCAGGAGATGACATCCTTGTTAGGTGTTTGCTTGGCCATCACTGAGGTAGATCATAGTTTCCAGAGATGCTCATACCTGTCTCCCTCACATCCTCCACACCACACCCTTCTTTCAATGGGACACTGGGCTCTGCCACTGAAAGGGGCTCTGTGCTCGTTCTCTCTGGATGTAACTGCCTCTCAGTAGAGCATGGCAACAGTGGTGCTGAAACCCGAGCATAAAGGTCATGGCAATCTTGGTCTTGATCTCTTGGATCTCACGTTCTCAGACACTGACTTTAGAAATCCAATCACATGAGAGAGGAGGCAGGCGGCACATGCAGAGGCCATATGTGGGTGTTCCGGCTGAAAGCCCAGATGGATCTGTGGCTGACAGCGTGCATGGACCCCTGGACTTATGATGGAACTGCTGTCTGGTGGTCCTGCTCTACATCGAGTTCCCAGCAGAGGCCTCAGACACCATGGGAAGACACTAGCCGCCCCGATGTTCCCTGTCAGAAATCCAATCCACAAAAATGAGGAAGATAATAAAGGATTCCTGTTGTTTAAAGTCACTAGGCGTTGGATAACTTGTTAGACTAATTCAACCATCTAATCTAAAGTAGTGGGTACTGACTGGCCGTGGATCCTAGTGTGACCTCTTATCGGATTTTAAAGGCCAATGATTGAAACCCAGGGTGCGGTGGAAACTCCCAGAGCAGAAATTGCTTGATCATCACCAAGGCCAGCAGGGAGACTTTCCCAGGCACTGCTTCTCTCTTCTTGTTTTAGCTCCACAGTGACTTGTCAAAACTGTGTAAGGCAGCTGTTAGGCTGCCTCTAGAAATAACAAAGGAAAAGCAAAGAGCAGGGAGTGGGAAATCTTTGGGGAAACACAGATGCACGGGTTGGTAACAATTCAAAGAAATAAAGAGATCAACAAAACCCCCGTCTCTCAATCAACTTTTCTAGGCCCCAAGTATTTCTTGGCTTATTATATCCATTATCACATTTCCAGGCATTTTTGTTGTTGTTTTTGCTTCCCCAAGATAAAGATTGGAATGCTTCAGCTTTCCAAGGCAGGGCTTGGCTGTCTGTTCTCGGTGCAGCACGTGGCATAAGCACGCCAGGGGTTTCCTTGGAGTGCGTCCTGGAAATGTGAGGAAGCATGCAAGGCATCTGACACCCCATTACCTAGAACTGAACATTTTGATGACATTTGCCCAGCTGTACCTTTATATAGTCATAGGGTATAGATATTATGTGGGTTCAAAGAGACTAAGCTTTCTTCCCCAACCAGCTGCTGGGGAATGATGTCTGGCATATGGATGGTGGATAGAATTACCAACTCTGAAGTATGCTGGAAACCTGTCTTTATTTTAGTTTTTTTTTAGTAAGTAGCTCAGATCATCGGCCATGCATTGGCATGGGATGGCAGGCGTCTGGAAGCAATGCCCCACATGTGGCGCCGTCCAGGCTGATCTGGGAGAAGGGAGTCCGTCTAGTCAGCCACTTTAGCGTCTCCAGCCAGGTGAGGGGCCCCCTATTCCCCAGAAATGGAGACATAGTTTGAATCCCTATCAGAGACCCATTGCTTTGCTGGAGACTAACAGAGAGAACAAAACAGAGGAATCGGAGCAGGGAGCCCTGTGACTCCCGTGTGTGGAGCCTTGGGCGTACAGACACCTTGCCTGGCCCTAGGTACCCTCCTCTGGGTTGCTCAGTGAAAAGTGGAACTCAGGTGTGTTTTCAGATGGGATTGCCACCTGAAAAAACTCAAGTAGCACCTGTCTACCAGGTTTGGAGAAATTAGGGGTTAGCCTGTGGGCCTGGCCTCTAGGGAAGGAGGGTTCTGTGGGCACAAGGCCTTACCCTAGAAAGGTGGCCAGGAGCTGCGCAGAAGCTGGATCAGGATGGATTTCCAGGTTGGCTTGGAATGTCAGGACCAATTCCAGGCTTTGGGGGAGGGGCATATGGAGCAAGAGGCCTTTCTTCTGAAGGCAACCAGTGGTGGCCGCCACAGAGGTCGGGTGTCCTTCTCACCAGAGTCCTTGACCACAGAGTGTGCGTGAGTCCTGTCTGCTGGTGACAAGTATCTGAGATGTGGGCATGAGCAGCCTTTATTCTTCAGCAGTTCTGCCTTGTGGCTGGTGGGGAACTGAGTAGTATGGGGTGGAGTGGAGTAGATGGGAGGTGGCGGAGATGGGGGTGTGCGGAAAATGGATGGGGGAGGGGAGATGAATAGAAGTGGCAGAGGGGTTGAGATGGAGGAGGGGGAGTGGGAGGTGGGATGAGACTCAGTGGGGTCTCAGGGCACACGGCTAATGCATTCAGTATTCTTCATCATTGAGATCCATGGCCCTTGTGCCTCCTCCCTGCAGGGACTGGGGATAAAGATGCAAAGCTGCCCCTGTGCTCAGGCATTAGGATGAGACAGGACTGGTTACTCCCTAACAGGCAGCAGCTTTACATGGGCACGTAATGCAGCAGTCAGAGGGCAGACTGAAATCTGCTCCATATCCAGCTGGATCAAGATGAAAGCCCTGTGCATTTTTTGTGCCCCAGACCTGTGGCTTTGCCACCAGTACTCAGAGCAGAGGCCCCGTCCTCAGAGTGCCCTCCCATCCTCCCGTGGGGGCCCTTTGTTCACTCTCACTGACCAAGAGCTAAAATATCTCCCTTCCTTGAAACATAATGAGAGGGAAGCACGACTTTGGCCTTGGTTATGCCCTTCCGGCTGCTTCCTCTAATCACCAAAAAAGCTTCTATTTTGTGTGGCTGATGGTTCCTGCTGCCAGCTGAGTCCCACTAAATAGTTTATGAGAAATGGCTATTTTTATATGAGGAGAAAAAGCCAGTTCCTGGAAAGCTGGGGCAGCCCTGAATGCCCAGGTGGATGAAACAATCACTCTGGGAGGCTGATGTTCTCCTAGGGACAGTCCTCACAACATGTCCTCCTGTGTCCACTGAAGCCACTGCACTGATCATCATTTGTATTCATTTTATATGTTAACTTTATTGATTCTCCCCTAGAAGCTCATCAGCTTCCAGGGCAGCAGGGCTCTGTCTCTCAGCTGCCAGTGTTTATCTAGTACCCCATATCATGCCAGGCACAGATTGAGGGCTTATATTTTTGAACATGAATGCACATGTGAACTTTCTTAGTTTCTCATTCAATTTTTGGACATAGAGTCTGCTTCAGAGAGCTGTGGACAAGTTGATGAAAGGCAGTGCCTATCAGTCACCTAGCTACTGTCACTATTAGAGATATCTAAGAGCTGGTGGCCCTCTATTTTATCACACAGGCAGAAGCAAAAGCAGTGTGGAAAAGAGCAGACTGTATCCCTCAGGGCCCTGTAGTCTTCGTCCCATCCTTAGGAAATTGCAGGCACAAACCTTGGGTTAAGGTAAAGCACTGGACTTGCAAGCTCAGAGATGGAAGTTCTGATCCTTAACCCAGTGCTTCCGAGGTTGCCCCTAGGGTGATTCCCTGAACTACTTTGACCTTCTGTTTTCTCTTCCATAAAACAGGATAATAAAAATGTCTCCCTCTCTTGGTCATGAAACATAAGCAAAATGTTATGTCGAAGCCACGTACCTGTTGGCAGTAAAGGAATGTTGGCTCCAAATTATGTGCTACAAATTGAAACCGTCAGGATTCTAGAAGGGAGTGCACCTATAAGCTAACTTCCAAGACAGGGCTTGAAGGCCAAAGAGGGTTTGGATAAGGAAGACAGTGAAGAAGAAAATGGCACAAAACATACAGGAGGAGCAACTAACACAAAGCTAGAATTTGGGCGGAAGTATGCTGTAGGCAGAGATTGGGCAATAGGAGCGCCAGCCTTCTGGAGGACTGAGCACATATCAGGGAAGTTGGAAAGACACAAGTCTCAGAGGGACACTGAGGCCATGCTTAGGTATTCTACTTGATGGGGACGGCAGAGATCTGCAGAAGTTAGGCCAAGGGCACCAGTGTGATGTGAGCCTGCTGCAGAGAGGGGAGACATGCCAGGGAGAGCTATGGGGGATTCAGTCTGGAAGATGCAGTCTCAGTGAAGCAGTGGGAATACTGAAGCAGAGTCATCGGAGAAGCCTTTCAGGGAAATAATGGACAGACCTCAGTGTCTGGAAGCAGTAGGAGGAAGGCCAGCTTCAGAGATATCAGGGACTGCCCAGAGGCTGACCTCAGGCCCTTGGGACGCTGATGGTTGGAGCAATTTGGGACTTGTGCTGAGGTCAGGGGTGGCTGCATCATTGTCAGCTACATGCAGATAGTTGGAATTTTGGGCTTGAATTACAAGAAGAAATCGCAGTTAATGATGGAGAATTCTGGAATCTCTTGCATTGAATGCACACTTTAGTTTGGGGAGAATTGTCATAGTAACAACATTTGAATCTTCTGTCTCAAGAATCTTGTATATCTCTCCATTTATTTAGGCTTCTAAAATTTTTTCTCAGTAATATTTTGTAGTTTCAATGTTAATTTAAAAATACTATGCACATGTATTAATTTGATAAAATAAAGTAAACATTTTAAAAAGTGTTTGGATAAATTAACTTTCTGGAAAAGCTTACCAGGCTTTGTAGGAGAAGCTACCCAAGATGTTTAGCTCTGACCAAAAGAAATGTGTCTTCCTCATGGCATTGTCTGCTTTATTTCTCCCCTCCCCACTCTAGAGCACATCAACCTCTGTCTGCCTTGGGCATGCAACCCGTGACCAGGCCCAGGCATGGGTGGAGTTAAGTGGATTGTCTGACAACGTAGCTCTTTCTGTGTCTGGTGTCCTCTGCATGCAATGTGTGTAAGTGTTATGTGTATTTATACAGATGGAAGCAATAGTGCATATTGTTTTGTACTCTGCATTTTTTTTTTTAACATCACAACATATTCTGGACACAATTCCGCATCAGCACATGCAGATTTGCCTAGTTTTTAAAGTGACCACCGTGTATCCCACAGCACAGATTATGATTTAATTACTCAGTCTTCTGTGGCTAGATGACTACTTGCCTCCAGCAGAAATGTTATATAATTGACGATAAGAGCACAAAGCTATATTGAAGTAAGGAAATGTCATTAGATGGTAACTCAAATTCACAGACGCAAATGAAGAAATCAGAAATGGGAAATAGAAGCTTAATCGAACAAACTCCATTAATATATACTTGTTCTCTATTCTTCTCATAGTTTCTTAAAAAAAAACAAACATAAACAACCAATTAACAAATGAAGAAAGAGCCTAACTAAATATTTCTCTAATGAAGATATGAATATGGTCAATAAACATGTGAAAAGACGCTCAACATCATTAGCCAATAGGGACAGGCAAATCAAAAACATGATGAGATATCACTTCACGCTAACTAGAATGGCTATCATCAAGACAGATAATAACAAATGTAAGTGAGGGTGGAGAGAAATTGGACTCCACACACATACCCTGCTGATGGGAATGTGAAATCGTGCAGCTGCTTTGAAAACAGTCCAAGAGTTCTTTCAGAGGTTAAACATAGAGTTAATATGTGACAAGTTTACTTCTAGGTTATACCCAAGAGAACTAAAAACATATGTCCACACAAAAATGTGTACACTCATGTTCGTAGCAGCATTATTCAAAATAACCAAAAATTGAAAATGACCCAGATGTCTACCAATGATGAATAAGTAAAATATGGTATACTCATATGATGGAATATTATTCAACAATAAAAATTAATGAATTACTGACACATGGGGTGAACACTTAAATCAACATGCTAAGTGAAAAAAGTCAGTTCAAAAAGGTCACATATTGGATAATTCAACTTATGCAAAATATCCAGAATAGGAGAATCTAAAGAGACAGAAAACAGAGCAATGATTGTTCAGGGCTGGGATAAGAGAGTTTGGGGCAAAATAGGGAGCAGCCGGTGCTCATGATTATGAGGTTTCTCTTTGGAAGTGATGAACATGTTCTAAAAGAGATTTTAATAATATTTGCACAAGTCTGTGAATGCTAAAAACCATCGAATTGTTTAATTAATACATATGAATTATTTGGTATGTGAATATCTCAATAAGCCATTATGCATATGCATATATTAATAATTAATAATAATAAACTGATCTTTCTATCATCTATCATCTACCTTGCTATCCAACCCAAGTCAATATTGGCCTCATGACTAGTTGCTGAAATTAGGACTGTTTCTCGTACATATTTGCTCACCGTTTGGTTGGTTTATATGTGTGAATGTTAACCAGTTTTCTTCCCATTTTTGTCATTTTATTGAGGGTTCGCTCTTGGTGGTTGACACTGTGATGTAGCCCTCAGATTATTACAGATTACTGAGCCTGGATTTCTGTGGAACGTGATGAGGAGTGAACGTCACTCAATGATAGATTCGGGGACAGATAGGGCTGTGGAAATGGGTGGCCGGGGTGGAGATGATTACTCGATGCTCCGTATCCATGCACGCCTCCTGCTAGACTGTTCTCCTCCTCAGCAGAGATAGGAGAGCTCAAATGCACGCTTCTGAGACTCCTTTCCCTTCTGGCTTCTGCATTCAACTTAGCTTTAAACGTCAGCTACCTTGGCGTGAAATTTGCAAGGCAGAGTGTGGTGAAGGCTGCGTGTCTGCTGCATACGCTGTTTCTGCTGACAGACAAGCTGGGGAGACACTGACATGCTGGGAGCAGATGAGAGGAGCAGGGTCCTGTCTCCGGGATTGTGAAGACTGACAGCAAGGACTTAGGGCACACATTAGACTGGTGACAGCAGGGTAATGTGATCCTGGAGCTGGCCGCAGAAAGTCTTTTGAGTCAGACCATTTCCCAGTTATCGTGGCATTCTGATGGAGGCACTTCATGGCCACGTTGTTCTCCATCTTGGCAGCGCTAGTATGGTGCTGAAGACTTTCTGATTGCAGAGGGGTCAGCAGCCTCTCCTCGGCTGAGTCAATGATGCTACTTTGGGAGCTCTTCCCAAAAGCTCACTCTTGTGTCTGCATCTTTAGTTCTCACTGAGCTTCTGTGAGCCACTTTATACCCTGCAATTAATTGATCCCTTTTTGCTTTAGATCAGCTAGAGAGGATTCTGGTTTTTATAACTGAACCCCAATCAATACATTAAATCATCTGAGAGATTTTAACACTGAACCATTTTTGCATTTCTGGAAAGAACTCAACTTGGTTAGAGTGTATTCTCCTTCTAAAATACCACTGAATTATATTTGCTAGTACTTTACTAAAGTTTTGACATTGCTTTCTTATGTAAGATTGTTCTATTTCTATTTCAGATCAGTTAAATTTAAGTATCATTGTTTTTCTGGCCTTGAAAAAAAAGAATCTGAAAGCTTTCTTTCTTGCTATATCCTAGAAAAAGGTTAAGTGTTAGTAAAATTATTCCTAGAAAAAGTTCAAGATTTTGCACATTAAAATATCTGAATAGAGCTTTTTTTTTTTTTTTTTTTTTTGGCATCAGAATAGCTTTTAGATAGCTTCTTTGATTTCTTCCATAGAAAAAAACTTAATTTATTAAGTTTTTAATTTTTTAAAATTTTGCAAATATATGCTTACCTAACTAATGTTCTATTCTAGAATAGAATGGTCTATCTCATAAAAATTATTATTTCTTGTTTAGTAATAAACATATGAATGACCACTGAAGTTTTCTCCAAACATTCTTTTTGTAGCACGCAGTTGGTTTTATTATTCTATTCTGAGCTTTTTATTTTAAGCAAATGAGTTTATCTTACATTTACTGATATAGTTAAATTTGGCCTTAATTTTATCTTATGTTCATTGTTTATTTCAAAAGTTAGTAGTAAGTTCCTTTGCTTTTTGTCTTTTGTTATTTAATCTTTTTGTTTTTCTTTTTGTTTACTTTGGTAATTTAAAGTACTTTAAAATTTTTGGTTATCTTTAAATATTTAATTGTTGAAATGTCTAAATATTGAATTTTCATTGTCAGCAGCAACAATAAGAACCACAGTATTAATTGACCCCTCTCTAGAAAAAAATGAGCAAATTTGTTCAGTTTTGCTTCCTCTCATCTTCATTCCTCTGTCTTCATGTATTGACTTTTGTCTCCGTCCAGTGTAGATGTGTATAATGTGGGTAAGTGATTGATTTTTGTTTATTAGCCTTGTATCCTACAACTTTGTTGTTTTGACTTGTTCGTTTCAAGAGTTTTTTTTGTTGTTGTTGATTCGTTGTGATTTTCTACATAGTCAATCATTTTATCTGTGAATAAAGACATTTTTATTTCTTTCCTCCCAATCTATATACCTTTTCTTCTTTTTTCTTGTCCTATTGCACTAGCTAGGACTTCCAATACAATATAGTAGTAAGAGGGAACACCTTTGCCTTCTCTCAAATCTTAATGATGAGCACTCAGTTTCTCATCATTAAGTATGATGTTTCAGTAAGGTTATTATTTTTATTTTTGTAGATGTTCTTTACCAAGTTGAGAAAGTTCCATTCTCTGCCCACTTTGCTGGATTTTATAATAAATGGATTTTTTTGAAAGTTCTTTTCCTGCATGCACTGATATGATCATATGATTTTTCTTCTTTTTCTCATTGATTTGGTGGATTAATATTAATTGATTTTCAAATGTTAAACTAATCTTGCATACTTTGTAATCTCACTTGTTCGTGGTATATAATTTTTAAATTTTTATCAATTGCTTGAATGATTATTCAAACAAGATACTTGTATTAGAAAAGATTGCCATGTCTCATAATTCTCTTTCGATCTATAGCTTCCCTCTTTACCTTTCTCTCTTGCTCTCTCGAATTCAATTATTTAATTTATAGAACTCCCAACAGTTTGGATTTTGTTGACTTCTTTCTCATATTTTTATTTAACTTGTTCCTCTGCCTTCTGTGTTTCCTGTAGACTGATGATTGGATTCAGAGGCTAATTTTGCATTTAGATTTAATTGATTAATTGATTAGTTTGGGGGCAAGACTACTTTACAGAGGGTGTTATGTACTTCCATCAGGCAGTACATAATGCCTGCTTGTCTTTCTTTACAATGTTAGAAGACATTGGTGTTTATCACCCCAATACACTAATTCACTGAAGGTGCAATATCATGATGTTTTATTTTTAGTATTCTTTCATTGTTCATTAGCTATATTATTTCTATAATAATGAAATTTTCTCTCATTAGCTATTCAATATCCAGTGAAAGAGTTTTTATAGGAAAGGCAGGATATTCTATTCTTTCCTTTTATTTACCAGTCTTCAAAATTAGTTAATATAATAAGATTTTTAAAATACCATTATGTATTTAAGAATTTAAACATCTTGTTGTGTTTTAATCCATTGTCCTTATGATCTTTGTTGCTCCTCTTATTGTCCTTTCTATGGCCAATGGGAACCCATCCTAGGTAGCTCTTTTTCCTTTAGACATGACCCTTGCTGTCAGACATGAGCCATTGTTTTCAATGCTTGTAGTACACTTGTTGCCTCAGACCTGGAATCAGCCATTCCTCAAGGAGACCTAGTCTCTTTGATAAGAAATGCAGAAATTTCAATCTGTGTGCTTAGTAGAGTTTTAACAAGAAAATGGAAGTGGCATGCAGAGACCAAGCCTGAGTAGTCCCAGAGACCTATGCCACCTGTGGGAGGCTTGAGTCACATGTGTTCTGGGCTGCAAAAATGTTCCCACAGAGTGGTTTTGTTTTGCTTTTGTTGGGGGCCCAGGGTTTCACCTACCCAGGACAAGTTTTTACATTCATTTCTTGGCTCAAGATTCCCTGAACTACATTAATAGTGCAAGTTTAGAATCCTTACATGCATGTGGTACACAGTTTGAGGTTTTGATTTCTCATGGGAAAACTTTTCCCTCCTATTCAGAGCCCCAGGCGAATGGCAATCTTTCTTGACACATTCCTGGACTGGCAGCTGAAGTTCCTCTAACCTCTGTTTTTCACAGAGTGGGATGATGTTCTCTGGATAGCCCTTTCATTCTCTCAGCTAGATGATGGGGTCTTGATTCTATCTGTGGGTCCATGTTCCATTTACTACCCAGAATGGGGGTAAATGCCAGTGCTGTCACCGGGCCTATATCCAGAAGGCGGGGCAATGGGGAACACGGTTTTTGCTCCTGTTTGGGTCTCTGCTTCATTTCTGGCACCGAAGAATCTTCCCTTTTGTCTTCTGAGCTTGCTAGAGGTTTTTAAGACATAGTCATATTCAGTGTTTTTTAGTCTGTTCCCTTTTCTGCCTTCTCACCAACTAGAGAACCATAAAATTATACATTCTCTGAAACTTTTCTGTTTCTGATGAGGTCGCAAGTTGTCCATGAAAGTGGGGATTGGGAAGCATGTCCTTCTCCTGGATGTTCCTTCCCAACCTGATTTCCTCCAAACTATGTGTTTGGAAGACATCTACAAATTTAGCTTTTAATTTCTGTGACATTTTAACACATCGGGTGCATGTAATCTTCTCCCTCCAGAAAGGTGAGTGGGTGCCATGTGTCTGTGCCTGAGATACCTAACTCTGAGAGTGACTTGGGCTCCTGTTGTGTTGCATCACTTCAAAGAGCAAGAGCTGTGCCTTCACCCAGTACTTGTAAGGTGTCGTAGTCTGTGTCTCCTCTGCCATCTCCCCATCCTCTACCAAATAACTTTTTTAAAAAAGGTGTTTTTAGGAACTGCTAAATACCTCATGCTTTCTTTCTATGTTTTCTTCCAAGGAAACACAGACACTGTTTTCAGAGAGATCAGTGCCAAGCAGTGCCTAGGGCACTTGGGGTAACACCTGACCTACCTGGGAGCCTGGTGAATGAAGCAATGATGATCCCTGGGACTCTTCCCAAGTCATGAACACAAAGGTTTATATTCTTTTCCTTTCAATGCGTATTGTTTCATCTGACTTGTTTTACTATTGACTGGGGACTGATGAGTCCCTTTGTTCTCAATTCAAAGTTGCTGTTTGTAAATATTCCACCTCTAATTTTTTTTTTTTTCCAGAACCAAAAAAAGCAGAGACCATAGAAGACTAACTCAAGGTCTCATACTAGGTTCATACTTCCTCCTGGGAGCAAGGCCTACTGAAGTAGGACTTTGGTTTATCACATTTTCCTCTAATTTTAATAGTATTGAGGATATCTCACAAATAGGTGTAATATAGCAATAGCACATGCACACCTAGAGAGGTTTTGGTGTTTCCTGTGGCTTCACGCAGTGTATGGTTTCTAAGGAGCCAGCTGATGATGTGCTCGTCACAAGTTTGCTTAGAAGGTGCCTATGCAAGAAAATGTGAACAACTTTCTGACTTAGTAACTGTTGCTTAGAGACTGTTCACAAGACTTAGAATTCAGGAAAGGACATCAGTGAAATGGAACAAGTACTAGATCTGGTTACAAAAGTTCTGAGTGAAAGTCCTAGTCCCATTATTGGAGTGTGGTCTCTGTAAATTTGTTTTAATTTCCCACAACCTGGCATCCTCAGTAGGCCAAATCAGGATGCAGTGATGCCTACTTCCTGGGAATGTGCTAAGGATCATGTGACACCCTGGGAGGAGAGGTGGGAATGTGCTTAGCATATAGCCCTGGGAGCCTTTGATGAACATGACAACAGGCAGACCTCCCGGGATGGCTGTGGAGAAGACAGGCTCTGTGGACCCCTGCACTGTGGTCCCTGGCCCACCAGCCTCTCCCTGCTGGCTCTTTCAGAGACTCATCTTGACTTCCCCTCTGCCAGCACCCTATGCAGCCCCTGCAGGCTTCTCAATAAAAGCTTGTTCATGGGCCAGCAGAGGGTTTAATGTGAAATAAGACTGTGACTGGCCTGATTTGACCACTTACCGTTTCATGTAAGAATCATGCTGCATTAGAGCTAAAGATATATTAATCAATGAAGACAAGCAAGCAGACACCTCTGGATTGAACTCTCTTTTCTTCCTTAGCTTTTCCTCCTGTGCTTTTCATTCAATACAGACAGCTGTTTCCCCTAGGGGCAACCATAGATACTTGGTTCCTGCTTCGATACTGACATTTCAATGGTGAGGGACATCCTGTACTGACTGCTTACTACTTGCTGGACATTTATCTTGGTGCTGGGAATAGGGAGGAGAACACAAAAGAGAGGTCCTAAGTCTCCTGGAGCTGGAGCTTAAAACTTCCTAGCAATACTCTGGGGGCCCTGCAGAAATATGGGGTGGCAATCTCCCTTGGAAAAGAATGCACACAATAAATTTATTTTGTGGCAAGCTGGTTTTTTGACCACGATGGAAAGAATATTGAATTTGGACTCCGAGTGACCAAATGACAATTCGTATTAACTGTGTGGCCCAGACAAGCCCCTTAAGTTATCTGAGCTTCAGTTTCCTCCTCTGTGAGCTGAGAATGAGAACATATCCCTGACAAGACTGCTTGCTGGGTTTACTGAAATGATGGAACTTAGCAAGGGTAGTCCATCTCACCCCTCCTTTCTCCTCCCTTCTGCGGTCAGATTGACACCGTATGGATTTATTTTACCACAGTTGTCCAGCTTCATCGAAATGCCATTTGTATAGAACAGAAAGCTTGGCCCATCTTTCATATTTTCCTTTGCAGTTCAGGTCTAAGACACTTACAGTAATTTTATTCAGTTCCCATTGCATGGGCTCCAAGTTTTATGTTAGTGGAGACTTCACTGATCATATTTAACCAGAAATCTCCCAATTCCCAAATCAAGGATTTGTAGTGAAAACTGTCAAGAGATTTGAGCTTCAAATCCAGAAACAGTTAAATCAATAAATGCAATACTGGCTCCACTATATCCCAGAAGTTTGAATGTCACAGGCTTCAGAGTTTGTATGCGTATAGCATGTAATTAAGTCAGCAGAGAAGGAATGTAAGTGCCAGTTAACTGCTTGAATCTTTTTCTCTTTCCTTCTTCTAAATGTACTTCAATGGGCTTTTACCAGGAATTCATTGTCTCCCTCAGAGCACTGGCTGTCTCAGATGTTGCAGCAGTGGTCTGTGAATCGGTGGGGTATGCAAAGTCCCAAAGCATGCCCGCCCTCCCCACCATTTCCTCTCACCCAGGCTGGAGTATTTGTCCTACAACAGAGATTGACATAAGTGTGGGTTTAACTGCCTGTGAATACAAGGAATTTGTTCCTCATGGCTTCCTTAGAAACGTGTCCTTCCTGGTAAGGCTATGGAGCTGCCATGTCTGTTTACAGCTCTCTCTCCTTTACTAGTTCCTCAGAAATCACCTAGGCAACGCTGACATATACCAAACAGGATTGGTGATTTGTTTAGCACTGCTTTATAAGGGTGGTCTGAATTTAAATCCCGGTTACATGCTTATAAGTATGAGTTCATTGTTTTATATATCAGTACATATCATAAACACCTTGTAATTTCTTAAAATTCTAGATGAGACGCCCTAACTCATTGAACGTGTGCCTCGCCCATGGTAGGTACCCGAGGCTGAGCCGGCTGGTTCCCTACCCACTGCTCACTTTCTCCTCCTCCTTAACAACAGGAGCCCAAGTTTTAGCTGGGTTCATGAGAGCAGGCAGCGGAAGGCCACATTTTCCTACTTGGCAGCAGGTGTGGCTGTGCACCTGTGTCCCTTCTATGAGAGGTAGTCCAGAGCTTTGCGTGGACTCTAGAGGCACACCAGCTCAGCCCTAGTTTCCCTAGGAAACAGCCAGCAAAGCAGAAGTACTGAGGCTTTATTGAGAAATGTCATCCCAGGGCAGCTAGGTGAAGGGAGAGGAACTCTGTGGCAGGGCACAGAATGTAAACACAGGAGATGCCTCACTGAGCTGGGAAAACCTGCAGGTCACTGGGTCACATGGAACTCGTCTCCAACAGGACAGTCCATTGAGGGAAGGAGGCAGAGTGGCGTTATGTACCAGTCCTGTCTCAAACCTCTTTCTGGTCAAATTTTGACCCCTGATATATATGCCCTCAGTTGTACCATTCAGCCCTGAGGTAGCCTTGAGGAAAGCCAGGTCCCATTCCCTACAGTGCAGGGCTTCATCTGACCCAGAAGTAGGGGAGCTGTTAGAGACTGCATGGGTACCAGAGTTGCTACCATTTTCTTTGGTGGGAGCAGTAGAGGCTGTGAGGCAGGCTGCACTTCCTCCAGAGATGGTTGAGATAGCTGGTTTGTGAAGACAGGCGAAAGTGTAGCCACCAAGCTCTAGCAAATCTGGGGAATGGCAAAAACTGGGTTTAGTACAGCTCTTTAAAGGGAGAGAGTGTGCCCTGGAATGCAGATATAATGGTTGGAGCTCTGGTAGCCATTTTGAAGCCTGAGAAAGAGGGGAAAATGCTAACAGTGGTAGAGTGGAATTTAGAACAAAGCGTGTGTTCTTGCTGGCATTTTAAGGTTGTTGTACTAGTTAACTGAACTACTAATCTCAAGACTTTTACTAGTGTTGCTGTTTTTTACATGAAAGAGAAACAAACTTCTATTTCATTTACAACCAATGTTATGTTTCTTTGTATATAAAGCCAAAACTAATTTTAACTACTAAAGCACATAATAATTATTTGTTAGATGAATGAAATATACCCTATTTCACTAAAGCATGTCTTATATTCAGAAGAGTAGATTTAATGCAATATACTTGACACCAACATTTGTCTTCTGCACCTGAGCAAATACTACCTGTCCTTAAGGCTGTGGAAGTTTCTGCCTCTGTGTGCTCCTGACCCAGCACATATTGATCTTGCCAATCGCTGCGTTATAACACATTTTTTTTCCATTTCTATGTTTTCCCACATCCTCTTTCCTTAAAACTAACCCATCCTTCTTCTGCATCCATTCGGCAAGTTCCTCCTCTTCTTTTAAAGACTCCCCATAGATGTCGCTTCCTCATGAAGTCCTCCCATATCCTCACTGACAGAAAGTCTTGCCACAAATGTGTTCCTACAGCACTTGGTTACCACTCTGTAGTGTAAATGGAAGTTTTGTGTCTGGGATTGTCTCTGCTCACTGTCGCTGTCTGCCCCCAAGGGTCCAAAGCACACAGAACACAGTCCCCTTGGACATATAAGGCTGCCTGCGATCCCCTCTGCTTTCCTGCCTCATTCATCCCTTCTCTATCTTCACATCTTTCACCTTTCCCCCTCTTCACTCTATTGGAAACAAGAAAACGCATGCTTCCAAATGAAAACCTATACCAGCTCCCCCACCACACCAGCCAAGCTCCTTTTATAGCCAGAGATGCTGCCCTCTCTTTTGGGTGAGGTGTCAGCCTCCTCTGGGGTGAGGGCAGGCTTCATCATCAGGGTACACCATCAAGGTTCCCACATAAAGGTCAAAGTCTCTATCATCTTTTATAATTGCGTAGTCTCTTTAACTTTGCTGTAGCAATTTTCCATTTTCTCTTTCATCATCAGTTTCCCTGTCTCTGTGGAATCATTCTCATTATAGCATATAAACATGCCATAATAAATCTCTTATCTTAAAAAAAAACCCTCCTTTGCACCCCTTTCAGCTGCTGCCTCATTTCTCTACTTCCTTTACATCAAAACTCTTTGAATGATCCTCTACCTGCGTTTCTCTTCTCACTCTCTCTTGAGTCCATTCCAGTGAGATTGATCTTTTCCCTTCCAAGGTCACTGTTGAGCTTGACATAGCTAAATCCAGTGGTCCTTCTTCAGTGCTGGCGCCAGTTATCTATTCCTCCATGACAAGGCATCCCACATTTAAATAACCATATATTGCAATATATCACAATTTTATTGGTTGACTGTGCCTAACTGGGTAGTTCTAGAAGGGTTTTTCCTATAGTTGCGGTCAGATGGCAGCTGGGGCTGATGTCACATGAAGCCTCGATTGGGTGGCATGTCCAAGATGGTGTACTCATAGGGTAGCAGTCAGTGCTGCTTGTGGGCTGGGAACCTAGTGTGGACCCTTGACCATACACATGGTCTCCCCATGTGGCTTGGGTTTCTCGTCACATGGTATTGGGTCCCACAGAAGAGTATTTGTAGGTGAGCGTTCCATAAGTTAAACAGCCAGACCACTTCTGGGACCTGTCCAGAGCAGGCCTAGGATCATTCTGCAGTATTCCAGTGGTCAAAGTAGTCACAGAATCCATCCAGATTCAGGGGGAGGATGGGAAACGAACTCCGCCTCTCAGTGAGGGACTGGCCAGGTGGCATTGTACGTGGTGTGGTGGATCCCTCCCTTCTCTTTTTGGTGCCTTCCGAGATAGCACTTGCTGCATCTCCCTTCTCACTAGCTGCTTGTTCTCAGTGCCGTTCCTTGATCCTTCCACAGCTGCTCAGTCTCTACACATAAGAGCTCTTCAGGGTGTGATCCTGAGCTCCTTCTTTTCTGTCTATAGCTTTTACTAGGTCATCTGATCCACACCGTGGCTCAGAGTGGTGTGTGGCTGTCCAGGCCTAGACAGGTCGGTTGGGGGCAGAACCGCCATGAGGCACGGTTATAGTGAATGAACCTAGAAGTAACTATCTGGAGTTCAGAAGAATGAGGTTCTTTCCCCAAAAGAGCTCAGAGGATGCTGCACCCCAGGGTGGTGTCTCTAAAGTTAAAGAGCAATGGAATGACCATGGCAGAGATTCTGTGGTTCACTGACACGGATCTCTGTAGTGTCATTGCCTGTGAGAATGGTATCTCCCGGCCCCTTGAGTTAACTGTGAATGAAACAGGAACAGAAGTGACGTGTCCCTTTTAACATACAAGTTAGAAGTATGTATTTACCAATGCTTGCCTCCCTGACTCCCTGATTGAGAAAGTATTGTTAACCTAAAAGTCCTTTCAAAGTGAGAGGCAACAAATATTTGTTTGAGATAAAAAGAATAACTATTTAGGAAAAATTGATTCAGGCAGAAGCCCAACTAATGTTCCCATTGGGAGACAAAGGCAAGGGGTGTTTAAGAGAAAGGGAAGGGGAAAATTACGTCAGTAGAAGATAGGCGTTTCTATTGGTAGAAATAACATAACATAATGGTTGTTACTTCTAAAGAATATTTTTAATTTGTATCTAATAGTCATCAGTCCAATAGTCATAACATCTGTTTTCTTGTCATCCTTGTAAACAGATTGCTTCGGGCCCAGCTCAAAGGTCATTTTGCCCAGTTTTAATATCCCAAAGGTTGAGGAGTAAGAAATGCAAGGCAGTACCTCTGGGATGGCAGCGCTAGCTCCATTTTAAAGTGGCTCTGTTTATTACTTTTTTTTTTTTTTTTTTTTGGCAGCATACGCTGGATGGGAAACTGCGAGCCTGCGCGCTCCCCATGCAGAGAAATGCCTGGGTCTCTGGCGGGTGTGGGATGACTGATGAACTCTGGCTGTGCTAAACCACTGAGGTTTGAGGTGGGCTGTTTCTACAGTTTGAATAGTCTGTCATGCCCGGTATAACCCTTAAGAAAGTGTTCTGGAAAATAGGGCAAAGTTTTTTCCCCCTCAATCTAAGTGATAGGATCCTCCCCACACTCAGCTTCCCAAGTATGGAATGATATCACATCTCAGCTTCCCAAGTATGGAATGATAGGAAATTAAGATTCTGAGTTCCTGACCATTCTGTATGTGTCCTTAAAGCATTAAAAATTCACTAACATTTGATTGTGTCTGGCGGTGTCTAGCATGCATCTGACATGTCCCTCAGCAGGGAGGCTGATTATGGAGATCCAAGGCCCACCCTGGCCCTTCCTCTAGCTGAGATAAGGCAAACACACCCAAAGCAGTCACATATGCAGTTGTGTAAGAGCTGCACACAATCAGCTCCAAGCATTTATGGACTACTCGTCCACAGGCCGACCACTTGAATATGAATGAGATAGTGCCCGATTTCTAGGAATTCATGATATAATGGCTGTGTGAATGGCTGTGTGATGTGTTTAGTCATTCATTCATCGGGTGTTCATTAAGTGCTCCATTCTGGGAACCTGGGAGACCCCAGGCAACAGAATTTACGAAATAAAATCCCCGTCCTGAGCTCCTACTTTTTGGATGGGACAGTACACAGCATACACTGCTGAGAGTTATGAGGAAGAGCGACAAGGGAGAGGAGAATCAGAGTGTGGTTAGAGATGCCTTGTGATAGGGAGATGTTTGAGGAGAGACCAGAAGTAAAGTGAATGAGACAGCCATGTGGGCTTCTTGGAAGGGAGTTTTCCGGGTGAGGGCAGGAACTCATTTGGCACATTGGAGAAACAGAAGAGTTTCTCAAAGACTCTGGAAGGAGGCAGGAAGGATCTGAGGCCACTGTATGGACTTCAGATAACAGTTCAGCTTGTCAATATTGCTCTGTGGACGTCCTCTCAGGGGTGCACACACTGTCTGGTATATACACTCAGGAGGCCGATGGCAGCAGGCACTGTAATAAGAAAAGTGTTCGTCAGTTCTTTGAAAGTGTTTGTAATGCAGACGCCAGAATACCGGGTAAAAATGGAGGAAAAGCTTCATCTCTTTGAAAGTGTCTCAAAAATTGCAGTGTTATTTCATAATCTCAAATATTTAAACAGAGGTTGGAGATTTAAATGTACTTTTTCTTAGTGCATCCAGGATCTGCTAGTTCCTGCTTTGCACAGGTGGAGCTGTTCTGTTGAAATATTTTTTTCCTCTGACTTCCTGGAATGGGTTTGCTTAAGAGAATGGGTTTGAGGAGTTTGACCTTTAACCCTGGCTTGCTTGTGGGAACCTCGTGAGGGCAGCAGCATGTCCTATGAGTAGGAGAGCTGCCGGCTGCTCTCCTGACCCCAGGACCTCTGGCCTCTCTGAATGGACCTGGCTTGGGAAGCGCTACGGGCACCCGTAGCTACGACCTGGCCCTCAGGGAGGACAGGGGCAGGTATCCAAAGCTTCAGAACAAAATAATAATTTGAAAAAGACATGCACCAGAGACCAGTTCCCAATTCCCGAGGCTATGCTGTTACTTTAAATTGGATTCTTCTCTGAAGATGTGGTATTCAAGATCAAATCACCATCCATGTCGTTTTTGTGTGGGAGCTCCTGGATCCTCCCAGTGATGTCTGAACAGATGAAAAAATAGAGGGAGGAGCAGATGGGCCCATTTTCTGATTTGGGTTCACATAGGTCTCAAGGAAAAGTACAAGGACAATAAAACAAGATCTAAAATGACTCTGGTTTCCATGGAAAGTGCTCACTTTCCTTTGTAATTACATTCTTGGGGTGAAACGGAGCTCGATTTGGGTTGTGGAAAGGTCGTGAGGGCATCTCCTGTGGTGCTATGGACTGAATCGTGTCCCCCTCAATTTGTATTTTGAAGCCTTAATTTGACTATATTTGGAGATGGGGTCTTTGAAAAGGTAATATGAGGATTAAATGAGGTGATAATCTTGGACTGATCCATTAGGACTGATGGCTCTATTAGAAGAGGAGACAGAGAATCCCTCTCTCTCTCTCTCTCAGCTTTCTCTCTCTCTCTCTCTCTCTCTCTATCATGCACAGGGTGAGAAAGGCTGTGGGTGAGGGATAATAGCGAGAAGGTGGCTGGGTTCATGTTGCGGGGAAGAGGGCTTTTCATCAGAAACCTGCTTTCTTCTGGTTAACGATAACCTGCTAATACAACCAAACCAACTAGAACCTGTTTTCTGTGCAGGCATCTTGATGGGGTGACTTCAGCTTCTAGAATTGTGTGTAGTAACATTTACTGGCTGTTTGCTTTTCGAATCCATATATTATTTTTGTCATACAGCCTAAGCTAATACCTGAATCAAATATTGTGTGAAGTAAATGAGATAAGTCTAAAAGTAATATCTGGGCAAGTAGAGATGCTGGTCCTAACTCCCAGGGATGACTCCACTCCAGCATCTGTGAGACTGGGAGTTTCTCACGATACACAAACTGTCCCTGAAACACTTGTGAAAGGGTGAAGAGCAGGTAACGGACCCTCTGTGGATGGGGTGGACTCCTGGCAAGAACTGTTCCTAGTTCTTCTTCCAATAAAGTGCTTCATTTTCCTCTGGAAGGAGTAAGTCCAGAAGAGATAGAAAGTGGCCAAGAGCCTTGCACTGATGCATCAGTGAAGGAAATGGAGAGCAGAGAGCAGGTTTGAGGTGTGGTTTGGAGGTAGAGCTGGCAGGCTTTGCTGGTCCACTTTGCATATGGAGAAGGACTGGGTAAGGGCCAGGGAAGACGGTGGAGTCCCGCACATCTGGTTCTGGGAGCCATTCTCATGAACAATGGCCACCACATCTCGAAGATGATCAATGGGACTCAGAAGAATTACGTAGGTAATGACTGCAGGAACTTCCTTTGAAATTCAGAGAGTCTGAAACTGAGGGGTTTTTTAATTTGTTTGAGTGGAGTCTAGTGGCCAGGGGGTGGGAATGTCAAATTGAAGGAACCCAAATGGTATCTCAGTTCCGATTTCATCTTTTTGGTGTCTCCACTTACCGCTCTGCGTGGATTCAGAGTGATTCGTGTCTTAGCACCATTACAAAATATTAATAGATACACTATTTTTTCCCCATTTTACTTTTCTGGAAATATCTATTTTAAGGAAGGCTTGAGAGGCTTCCAAGTCCATGGAAATCTGGTCCTTCCTTAATCTGTTGAGCAGGTGCCTTCCGAGCAGCTGCAGAGAAAGTGCTTCCACGGTGCCTGCCAGCTGGTCAGCTGTCATCCAGGAGATGAGCACTCTGAGGACCTGCTAGAGATTTTTTCTGGTCCTTTTTTTGCTCTTTTCTCTCCATGTGGAACATCAAATGCCAGGAGATTAAAGTACACACTTTTACATCTAGCTGGAGTCCCTGAAGGTTTTTAAGGAAAATAGTAATTTCCCCCAAAATGTGCAGGTGGATCTAAATCACTGTTTTTAAAATTTGATATCTATTTGGCACAGTTGACTGAATAATTCCCCCTCCCCTAAAAGATGAACACATCCTAATACCTGGAGCACATGAATATGTTACATTAGCAAAAGTTCCTGTGAAGGTAAAATTAATTTAAGGATCTTGAGATAGAGAGGTTATTCTGCATTATCTGGGTGAGCCCTAATCACTAGAGCCATTATCAGAGAGGGGCAGAAAGTCAAAGCTGGAGCTAGGGAGAAAAGAAGTAAGGGCAGAGGCAGAGGCTGAGTGATGCTCTTTGAAGGAGTGCGACCACGGGCCAGAATTCACCTCTGGCAGCTGGAAAAGAAAGGAAACAGGTCTTTCTCTGGAGTCTCAGAAGGAACACAGGCCAGTCAGCATCTTGATTTTAGCTGAGTGAAATGGATTTAGGGCTCTGACTTCCAGAGTGATAAGATAATTTGTTACAGCAGCAAGAGCAAACTGAGATGCCTTGCACATTGGATCTTGATGATCTCATCACACAGGATGAACATTTAACCATGCGTTCTCATAGAACTCCCTGCTCTGTGTCATCCCGTATCTCTCTTTTTGGTTCACTTGGGCTGACTTTGATGCTTGCTCAGATTGATGTCCTTTCCCCCAGCAGTCTGAGAGGATCTTAGCTGATTTCTGTTGTTTGGAAAAGCCTTGAAATTAGTTTCTAAAATTACCTTGTTACCTGGATATCTACAGGGTGATCATACAATCTAGAAATAATGATATTATTTTATCTTGAAACATAACATGGATAAACTCTTGAGTATACATTTGCCTATGTTCTCAGAGGTGGTGACCACTTTGTGGAGCCCGTGGTCCCAGAGGCAGCTCCACTGCAGTCTATGTATACAAGGCTGAAGATTATTGAGGGATTTTATCACTCTACTGAGTCAGTAAATTATATTCATAAGGCATTAATTAGACATCAGTGATTTCTATTGCTTTTGTTAACTGTTTCGATAACCTTATATAAAATTCATTTATTCCTTCCACTCATATTTACTGAATGTCTGGTATGTACCAAGCAAGGTATTTAGACCATGGGGAATTGAGAATGATCAAATAGACATGGCTCTTGATCTCATGAGGCTTTTAGTCTAATGGAGTCACATACACAGAGCACACGGCAGCTAGAAGGAGTGATGTGAAGGAGGGAAGAGCCAAGTAGCCTAGATTGGGGTTCAGAGCTTCCTAGCAGAGGCAGAGGTTGAGCTAGGATCTGACATGGAGGCACTAACCAGGGGAGGCAGGGTGCTGTCAGCAGAGGGAAAGCCTGTTTGGGCCCCATGCCAGTGAATACAGGGCAATCTTGGCAACCAGGCAAAGGGAGGCACAGAGTGAGACATGGCCCTACCGCTGTGGGCTGTGAGCAAGAATGGCACTGGAGTCGCTTACCTTGAGTGAGGAGGGTGGTTTTTCTCCCCTACATCAGACAAAAATTGCTGTGCGGAGCCCCTGGGAACAGGCATAAAACTCCAGGCAACACCCTTGGTCAAGGGAATGCTGCAGATGTGGCCCTGACAGCAGGGTGATAAGAAGATAGGTTGCACCAGCAACATCGACTGCAGGAAGAGTTTGGGGGCTGGGGGCTGGGTGGTGGACCATCTGTAATTTGAGAGGATACCTCTGGCCAGAGTGAAATGGCTAGAGCAGCCAGATTCATGATGGCAGATGTCAGAAGAGGCCTGTCAGGAACTTGCTCTGCATGGGGGAGGTTCAAGTGAGAGGAAAGACTTCAAAGAGGTCTCGTGATGGATTGGTTATGTTGGGCGAGGGCAGCAAGCCTCAGGGTGACTCCTAGTGTCCAGACTTACTAAGAATAAACAGTGTGAATGGACCAGGGAACAAGTCTTGGAGGAAACTGCATGCGTGTTTGGGCAGCTTGAATTTTTAGGTATTATTTTATTGCATTGGGAGGGTGGCTCTCTTCTAGGTAGTTGTCAGCTCTGGATATATATCCAGGCCCTGACCTCTTTCCTACTTGCAGGGCTACCATCCTGGGCAAGCCGCCTCCATGTCCTGCTTGGCTCAGGGTAATGGCCTCCTAACAGGCTTCCAGGTTCCAACCTTGTTCACCTACTGTCAATTCTTCATGCAGCACTCAGAACAAGCCTTTAGTACCTAAGATAGTCATGTCACCCACCTTGGCTCAAAATTCTTCAAGGCTTTCATTTTCCTCCAAGCAAAGCCACATCCTTACAATTGTTCAGAGTACCTGACTGGGGCTTTCAAATCTTGCCCTTTTTCTTCCTGATCTCACCTGCTGTCACTTTCCTCATGATCACCCAACTCCAGCTGCTCTGACCTGCAGGATCTTTTTCCAGCATGTCAAGCTAAGCCTTGAGCCCTTTGCACTTGCCATTCCCTCTGTCTGGGACACACAGCTCCTTCCCACCTCTTTGGATAAAGTGTCAGATCTCTGCTACTCAGAAATGCCTGCCCTAATCATATGATTGAAAATTTTGATCCACCCCCAACCTCCCATTTCCTATCTTCTTTCCTTACATTTCTTTACAGTAGTTGTCGCCATACACAGCACTATGTGTGTGTGTCTGTGAATGTATAAATGTGTGAGTGTGAGGGTGTGTCTGGTTCTACCCATAGAGTATTCCTTCCATGACCTTCAATTTCTTTTCTTTTGTCCATGTCTGGTCCAGAACCCCTGGACCCTGGTTCAGGGAATTGACTTTAGGACTTGGCATGTTGGAATGATGGCCCAATGAACAGAAAGGAGGCCTTTGCCCAGCTGTCAGTGTGAATGGTTTGTTCTCCCGTTTTTCAGGTTGTTTTGTCTACTTTTTAATTGAAAGGCTTCTCTCCACACCTCTGGTACTCCTAGTGGACCCTGGACAGTCACGTCCAAGCACTGTACACATGACCACCTCCACTTGCTCCCTTTCTGCTCCTCCAAGCATCACTTCAAGAGGTTACCCAAGACTCTACCTGGTTCCTTAGCTCCTTGGGCACTTTCCCAGCAGATACTCTCGCCCTCCTGGAAGACAGGCTGCTGCTTTGCGATGTCATAAGTCACTAGAATCTAAGCAATTAGGCTTTGCCACCAGACCACATGCTTCATAAGGATGGAGACAATGTGTGTCTCCCTTACTGCTGTATCTTCACAGTGCAGCCCAACTCCTGGCTGTCCTCCTTATATCCTTGATCTTCAAAAATTCTTGGTGGGAGCTGGGCAGAGTGCTTGGCCTGTAGAAGACACAAGCTCACAAGCGGTCTGGGTTGGGACAGAAGCTTGCACAAGGCCCACGGTGCAAAGAGCCTGGAGTTTTGAGAAGTGGAAAGGAGGCCAGGGCCATGTGGGTGTTGGCTAAAGTGTGCAGAGAACACTTGGAGATGACATAGAAATGGACAGCAGCCAGAGCAGGGGGGTTGGACAGGACAAAGAGGAAAGTGAATTTTATTTGAAATTCAATGAGAGTCCTATGTGTGCTACAGTGCAGTTGAGTTTGGTTTATATGTGTGAAGGATCTCTTGGTGTGAAGTGATTGGTGGGCTGTGAACAGCCACTATGGGAGGCTGGAGGCTGGTGAGGAGGTGAGGCTGTGGTCCAGCGAGGGAACAGCAGAGGAGGGAGATACGGAGGGGTTGGAGTATATTTTGGAAAGAGAGCAGATGGGATTTGCTAAGGATTAAACGAAAGGTGGAGAAGAATCAAGGGTGCTGCCAGGATTGTTGACTAAAGATCTACAAGAGAAGTGTTTCCAGGGAAAGACAAACTCGGGTGAGGGATGGGTCATCCTGAGCTGGCACACAAAGCCTCAAAGTTATTAATAATCCTTGTAGCAGCATCGCTATGGGATAGGCTTTCCTTGTATTTGTTTTATTGAAATTAAAATCCAGAAACATCGCATATAAAAGGAGCCTGAGGCGACAGCTTCCTGCTCTAAACCCAATATTGGCAAATTAGTTTCTGCAAAATGACATCACCTGTCACATTAAATTAATGCAGTCGATTTGTATTTTATTGGGTCTGCAGTTTCATAGTACTTGATTTGAAAATTATTTTGGTTTATAGTTATATAAGAGCTGTGAACAGAAGATTTATATCAACTTTTATGTTGTTATATACTTAAGTCACATTGCAATAATTAAGTCAAGACAGGAGATCCATGATGAATTTATTTTTCTTTTAAAGGCAATGGACATGGTTTTCAGGTTGGTGCCTTGCTGAAAAATGCTGTTGTAGATGTGTTGTGGGCACACAAAGAAAGCCCTGCTGGTCTCTGTGTGTGGAGAGGACTGGCTTTTGCTAAGTGATGTGGATCCCCTGTCTTTGTCCCTATTGGGACTCACTGCACACATTCGTAGGGTAGTGACCATCATTGGGAAAGAGCTGCAGCTCCTGCTTTTGGCTGCACACAGTGGTCACCTGGGGAGTTTATGGAATATATGCTAACCATACGGATTCAGATTTAATTCATTTGGGGTGAAGCCTGTGCGTTGGAGGTTTAAAAACCTGCCCAGGTGATTGGAATGTGCAGCCAGGTTGGGATACAGGTGAGCAGAGCAAAACCACCTAGGCCTGTGATCTGGCTGATGGTCACATCTCATTAATAGCAGTTGGTTGCTTTGACAGAGACAGGTGTCATTAAATTCAGCAGGAGGCCACCTCCTGGAAGAGAAGCTGGACACCCCTCTGGTAGTACAAAGACACGATCTCTTCATGGCATGTGTTTTGACTGGGGAAAATGCTATATAAGGAGTTTTAAAACAGACAAGAAATAGGAAATTCAAGAGTGAATGAAGTGTATTTCTGAGAAGATGACAAAGCAAACAGGCTGTTGCCAACTCTCTAGGCCTGAATGCAGACCATCAGTGACACAGAGTGACAGGGTGGCTTATGAGCTGATGGTGGGGCTGATTCAGAAGTCTTAGTGATCAGCATTACCAGCACATTCACATCTAGTCCAGGCTGCAAGCTAGGCTGCCCCAAATGTCTTCTACTTCACCGCTTAATGGAATTAAACAGTGATTCCTACTCCTGGGGTCTTGCTTGCACCTTTCCCTCTGTGCTTCTCATATTTTCCTGAGCATATTTACTTACATTCTCCTTCCCTTGTAGACTAGTAATCTTCAGATCATCGTTACTCTCTAGACCTTTAATATTTTGTCCAGTGCTTGTAGATAGTCAGCACCCAGCCAATGTTGCTGAATCACACACCAAACTGATCCAAAGTCTCATTTTTATCCTAGGCAATAGAGAGCTTCTGCTTTGGCTTCCATTCTTCTATGTTAGAGTTGTTAGCATGGGTGATGGTTGACTCTCCTAGAAGATAGTCATGAAAACTGGCCATCGCTGAAGCCATTAGGAGGAAGATGGAAGATGCGTGTAGTTGGCTGGGGCCAGTCCTACACAAAGAGACTCTGAACTTTCTGGAACTGGACACAGCAGATATAGCTGAAATTGGAGGTGGTGGACAAAAAGTGGCTCAGGGTTTTAATAAGGTTTCCTAATGTCTCATACCCTCTGCTTCAGCATCCGTCACATGGGTAGGTTGGAGTAGACCATCTTCAGAGTGGGAATTTCTTAAGTGAGGTGGTAGGATCAGCAGCTGATGGCCTCACAGGACCTACTGAATCAGAAATCTTGCCTTTTTAACAAGCTTTCAAGGAGATTTTGATACACACTACAGTTTGAGAACCACTGATCTAGAATTTCTTCCATTCTTATCATTCTATTCTTTGTATTTAATTTTTGGGCACATATTTATTGAGCATCCACCTTGAGAGTGGAACTGTGCTGTTCACAACTCACCACTTTGATGTAAGAGTTATGCAGCTGTCTCTGGAGGAGGGGTCATCTGAGCAGAGCTTTGGAAGCTGAAGAGACATTATCCTGGAGATCTGGAGCAGAGCCAGGAGTGAGGGGCATGGGCGGGGCGGGGGGAGGCAAGACTACCAGTGTTTTTTTGGGTCACAGAAGACTGTGTGTGAATGTGAAATGAACTTCCATTGTATCCAGCCATGGCAAGTAGGGTGTTGTTTGGTAAAAAAGTTAGCTTATTCTGAAGGTTACAAGTATATATAAAATACTTATTAGTGTCACTGTGCCCAAGACTGGCTCTTAGAAACTTAAGAACCCAAACTGGTCTATCTTTTAGATAGAGCCAGAGATCTATCTAAAAGAAGCAGCACATATATCCATGGGTCATTAATTCAGAAGTAAGGTCTAGAATGAAGACTTAGAACTGGAAGTTGAGAGCATCTAGATAGGGAAGCTGTCTAGGAAAAGAAGGTTTAGAAATAAGCCCCAAGGTACCTGTGTTTAATGAAAGGAAGAAGAGCACCCACAAAAACAGAAATAAGAGAAACCAGAGAGCCACACAGTCAGAAAAAGCGGGAGCTTTCTGGAGAAGCTTACAGTGCCAAATGCTAGGTGCCAAAAATCCTTGCCTAGCATTTGGCACTGTAAGCTCCCGCTTTCTGGAGAAGCTTACAGTGCCAAATGCTAGGCAAGGAGAATAGGAAGGGCTTAAAACTTGCCCTGGTTTTATATACAGGAATGTCTTATGGGTGCATTTTGGGGACAGTCAAAAGTAAAGCTAGAAGATGAAGCCGAAGCATGTCTGAGGTGCAGGTGACTGATGCCAGTTTGTGTATGTGTCATGCTGTCTTTGAAGGGACATCCTCAAGTTGTTAAACATTAAAAGCATAGCTGTGTGACCAGGGCTCAAATCAGGCTCCACGACTTAACAGATGTGTGGCCCTAGGATATTGCTTAAACTTTCTATGCCTCAGTTTCCTCATCTGTAAAACTGAATGATAATCATAAGATGAATCTCACAGGTACTTGAAAGATTAAATGAGTTAATATGTAACTAGTGCATGGAAGAGTGTCTGGCATGCAGTAAGTGGGAAAGGATGTTAAATATTATTCTTTTATCTAGTAGAATTTCATTAAATGTGGGAGATACTAATATCATCTCTATTTCTTGAAAACTCCAGTGGCAACCCACATATTAACAGGGGCCTAAGCTACATTATCTTCCAAAGTCACCTGGTTCAGAATCACCTAGGACACTTGTTAAAGACAAAAATTCCTGGGTTCTACCTGAGACATCCTGACCCAGATTCTCAAAGAGATAATTCTGGGAATCTGTTTACAGCAAGTCCCCAGGGATTCTCTTACTCAGTTAAGAAAGAGAAATTTTTCTGAAATAAAACGGGGCATGTGTTAGAGATGTGCATAGGGCTCTAGGGGTGAGTCAGAGAAGACTAAATTTCAGAGGGAGAAATAGGGCAGTATTTGATTTAGTAAAAGTGGATGCCCATAGGAGTGATGTCAGCAAGATATTGGACTAGGAAACTCCAAGTACTTACTTCTTTATGGAAACATCAAGTAAATAACAACAGACCAAAGCAACTTTGTGTGAATTCTAGAAACCAGTTAAGAATCTGTAGTAATCAAGCAAACTCTCAATCAAGAAAAAGCCACACTCAACACAGTAGAAAATGTTGTGCCATTTTTGGTTCATCTTTGTACCATACCCTCCCTGGTGCAGCACACCATAGTTAAGATGCCCAATTCCTGGTTCCTCCCTTAAAAAGTTGTGCTTTGTTTGTGGCCTCAAATGGTTCTGTCTCACCTGGCTTAGAGCATGACTGGAAGTGGTAGTATAGTTTGGATATCAGGCAGGATACCACTGAAAACAGTGCCAAGTGCCAAGTGCCACGACACAGGGCTGTAAGGGTCAGACCATGAATGCCTGCGGCAAGAGGTTATGGGCAAAGAAATACTAGACATCAATTCATGTAGACATCAAAAGAACATCAAAGTCCCAAGAAGAAAGAAAAATGAAGGAGAAATTAAGACATTTCCAAGTAAACAAAAGTTTAGAGAGTTCATTACCACTAGATCTATGCTACAAGAAATGCTAAAGAGAGTCAAGAGACTCACTTTAGACTTAAGGCCATGCATAGTTTGGAAGTAAAGGGATGGAAAAAGATATTCCATGTAAATACTATCCAAATGGGGGTGTGTGTGTGTGGTTATACTAATACCAGACAAAATAGTCTTTAATTCAAAAACTGTTATAAGTGACAAAGAAGGACATTGTATAATGACAAAAAGGTCAATTCACCAAAAAGATATAACGATTATAAACATATGCACCACACACCTGAATTCTTAAATATATAAAGTAACCATTGACAGAATTGAATGGAGAAATAGATAGTTCTACAATAATAGTAAGACACTTCAATCTCCACTTTAAATAATAAAAAGAACCAGACAGAAGATCAATAAAGAAATGGAGGCATTGGTAACACACATAAAAAATGTACATGTACGAAACACTTCACAGACAATAAGGATGCATTGTCATGCATTTCTTAAGTGCATTTGGAATATTCTCTTGGATAGACCATATGTTACCAGCAGTTCCCCACCTTTTTGACACCAGGGACCAGTGCTCCTATGAGAACCTAATTCCTGACGATCTCAGGTGGAGCTGAGGTGGTGATGCTGGCGCTGGGGAGCAGCTGCAAATACTGATGAAACTTCGTTCCCTTGCCCACAGCTCACCTCTTTCTGTGCAGCCCAGTTCCTAACAGGCCATGGACCGGTACCAGTCTGTAGCCTAGGGCTTGGGGACCCCTGTGTTAGAGCACAATGGAATGAAACTAAACATCAGCAGCAGAAGGAAAACTGGAAAATCACAAACATGTGGAAATTAATCAACATACTCTGAAACAACCAATGGATCAAAGAAGAAATCACAAGGGAAATTCAAAAATATCTTGAGACAAATAAAAATATAAACACACATACCAAAACTTATGGAATACAGATAAAACAGTGCTAAAAGGGAAATTTATAACTGTAAAGGCTTACATTTTAAAAGAAGAAAGATCTCATATCAACAACCTAACTTTACACCCTAAGAAAACAGAAAAAGGACAAACTAAAGCTAAAGCTAGCAGAAAGAAGGAAATAATAAAGATTAAAGTGGAGATAAAACAAGATAAAAAGAAAAGAGAAAAATCGATGAAATCAAGAGTCAGTTATTCAAAAAGATCAACAAAGTTGACAAACTTTTAGCTAGAAAAAAAGAAGACTCAAATAACTAAAAATGGAAATAAAAGTGGGGATATCACAATTAATTTTACAAAAATAAAAAGGATTATAAGAGAAAATTATCGTATGACAACAAATCTAGATAAAATGAACAAATTCCTAGAAACACACAATCTACCATGATTAAATTAAAAAGAAATAGAAAATCTGAATAAACTGATTGAGTTAGTAATCACAAACCCTCCCACGTAGAAAAGTCCAGGACCAGATGGCTTCACCGGTGAAGTCTACCAAACATTTAAAGAAGAATTAACACCAATCCTCCTCAAACTCTTCCAAAAAATTCAAGAGAAAAGAACATTTCTATGAGGTCAGAATTACCCAAATATCAAAGCCAGACAAAGACACTACAAGAAAAAGAAAACTACACACCAATATTTTTTACAAATATTGATGAAAATATCCTCAACAAAATATTAGTGAACAGAACACAAAAACACATTAAAAAGATTATACATCATGACCAGGTAGAATTTATTCTTGGAATGCAGAGATACTTTAACTATGAAAATCAATCAATGTAATACACTGCTTTAACAGATGGAAGGAAAGAGAAACATAATTACCTCAACTGATACAGAACAAGCATTTGACAAAATTCAACACCCTTTCATGAATTAAACACACACACACCCATACACACACACACCCATCCACATACCCAGCAAACTAGGAATAGAAGAAAACTACCTCAACATAATGAAGACCCTATATGAAAAGCCCATGAGTAATGTATTCAATGAGGAAAGACTGAAAGATTTTTGTCTAAGATCAGGAACAAGACAAGGATATCTGCTTTCACCACTTCTATTCAACATAGTATTAGAAGTTGTGGCCATAGTAATCAGACAAGAAAAAGAAATAAAAGACATCCAAATTGAAAAGGAAAAAGTAAAACGCTGTTCTCAGGTGACTTATATGTGTAAAATATTGTACTTATATGTGAAAAATCTTAAAAATTTCACAGGAAAAAACTCATAACTAATAAATTCAGCAAAGTGTCTGGATATAAAATCACACTCAAAAATCAGTTGCATTTTTAAATACTAACAATAAATAATCTGAAAAGAAAGTAAATAAAACTACATTTTATAACATTACAAAGAAGAAACTACTTAGGAATAAACTTAACAAAAGAGGCAAAAAACTGGTACACTAAATGCCATGAAATATTGCTGAATAAAATTAAAGAAGATACAAATAAATAGACAAACATTCTGATTTTGACTCAACAACAACAAAAAACACCAACTTAAAAAATGGGCAAAGGGCCTGAATAGACATTTCTTCAAGGAAGATATATAAATGGCAAAATGATGTTCAACATCTCTGATCATTTTGGACATACAAATCGAAACCACAATGAGAAACACTTCATACCAATTAGGAGGGCTAGTATTAATAAAAACAAATAGAAAATAAGTGTCGATGAGGATGTGGAAAAACTGAAACTCTTGTGCATTGCTGATAGAGATGTAAAGTAGTGAAACTCCTATTGAAAACACTATGATGGGTCTTCAAAAAATTAAAATAGAATTACCATATGATCCAGCAATTTCGCTTCTGGATGTATAACTAAAAAAATCAAAGCAGAATCTCAGTACAATTATGTTCAAAACAGTATTATTCATAATAGCTAAAAATTAGAAGCAACCCAAGTGCCCATAATTAGATGAATGGGTAAATAAACTGTGGTCTATACATGCAATGGAGTAGTATGCAGCCTAAGAAAGGAAGGAAATCTGATACATGCTACGACATGGATGGACCTTGAGGACATTATACTAAGTGAAACAGCCATTCACAAGAAGGCATATTCTCTGACTCCACTGATATGAGGGACCTAAAGTCGTCTAATTTATAGAGACAGAAAGTAGCGTTGTGGTTGCCAGAGGATGGCGGAGGGGGAATGGGGACAGAGTTTCAGTTTTACATGATGAAAGAAGTTCTAGAGATGGATGGTGTCTACAGTTGCACAACAATGTGCATGTACTTAAGATTACCTATGTGTACACTTAAAAATGGTTAAAATGGTAAATTTGTTATGTGTGTTTTACCACAATTAAAAAAAAGTGAAAGGCCATGAAAACCATGGGAATGAGGGAATTTATCAAGGAGGCAATGGAGGGGCCTCCAGAACCCTGCAAAAGGGTGACCTGGACACTGAAGTTTTGGAGTGGTGATTCTGTGTGTATAGAAAGATTAGGTTGAAGGAAGGAATCTCTGGTGACAGGGATCCAGTTAGGATTTAGCCTAGAGCCTGTGGTTCTCCAGCATTCAGGGGCATCAGAATGGCTGGGAGCTGATTAGGGTACAGGTGTAGCAGGTTCCCACAGTGTTGCATTCAGTGGGTCTAGGGAAGACCTCAGAATGTGCATTTCTAACAAGCTCACAGGTGATGCCCATGCTGCTGGTCTGGGATCACACTTCTAGCATCATTGTTCCATGGAGAAGGCACAGCGCTATCAAGAGGTGCTGGAAGCAAAGTGGGCAGTCAGCCTACGGCAAACAGGGTGATGTCCGTGTCCATCCCCAAGGTCTGGACACCTGGTCTGGTCTGTTTACACTGTTTACAAGAACACCGAGGTGGATTTACTACTCACTCACAAGAACATCATCACTGCATAAACAATCCCACACGATTCATTTCCTGGATCACCCTCCCCACCTGCCCCAGATTCAGCAAAATGAAACCACCTGCCTCTATGAAAAAGGCTTCCTATACTTTATTATCCAATTTATGGGCCCGGTGATACAAGTTTTGACCTTGCTGATTGTGCTCTCGTCTATCACGTGACCTGGTAAGGTAGTGGTCTACACACTGTGGGCTCCATGCTTTGATGCTTTTTAGAGCTAAATACAAGCTGCTTCTTTTAAAAACACAGAGTTAATAATTCTCTAAGCAGGAGCAAGAATTTTCGCTCTGGGAAGGGTTGACTTTGTGTTGGAAAGTCTGCCTCAACATCTGGCCCCTGGCAGAGTTTCCAGGAGATGCGGGCAGCTGCCGCTTCCTTCTTTCCCACTCTGGAAAAATGCTACAGTTCCAATGATCTCCACAGCTCCTGGGAAGATAGCAGAACCTGGGATCTTCTACCCTCAGAGCATACTCTGGACAAGGTATTGGTGTTGGTGTTCTGGGCCCAGCTCTACCTCATCTCTGATCTGGTATCCTGAACATATCAGCCCCCTTCTCTGAGCATCTATCAAGTTTTTGGAGGGAGAGCTCTGGCTCACAGGTGTGTGTGTAGCAGATTCTTTTGCCTCTTAGCATTGGGGAGCTTGCAGATACAACCATTGGGGAGCTTGCAGATACAACCACAGCCTTGAGTGTCATGTTCTTCTCAACCTCCTCCCGGATCTTTGCAGGGCTAGGAGATGCTTCCATGCCTGTGAGGACATCGGTGGGAGAAACAATGGCCTTGAGCCCTCCTAAGAGAAACCAGGATGCTCTTCATGCTGGATCATTATGGGAGTGAAGTTAGGGGCTCAGGAGAAGAGGAGGGTGGCTGTGCTTCCTGGGCAGAGTTTTCCATTCCCTGATGGCACCAGGAAAACAGTGTTAATACTTCTCGGCAAGAGACAAATAATGTTTAGCCATGGGAAAGTTGGCTGGAAGAGAGGGTACCTGCTCCAGCGATTGCAATTTGAAAAGAACAGGCTTTCTCAGCTGACACCAAATCAAATATGATGAAATACGATGCTTCTGGCACCGTCTCTGCATGGAAACTGTGCTGCTTCTGGGGAGATGGAAAATGGATGACAAAGCCATGGAAAGAAGACTCAGGTGTCCTAAATTCTGGACTCTGTTTCCAAACCCAGAAGTCTCCACGTGGACAAGGACGTGCTGTGCGGTGCATGGCCTTGTGCACTGTGACAGATGGCACGCCACTGCTAACTGCCTCTACCTGGGGTGAACTCTGGACTGACCAGCTTGGGTGGGGAAGTAAAATCAGGGCTATCTCTGGAGGGATGAGGGGGTCAGGGCTCTGAAAGTTTCCATGGTGACTGAGGGTGCATTTCAGGGTGCTCCCTGCCCCCCTCTTTTTTCCGGCTGGTGGGGAGGGGCTGTGTAAGGCTGTATGGCAGTATAAGGAACATAGTGAAAAGGAGTTGTCATATATTGATCATGGCAAATTCAGTCTTCTGTTGTCATTGAGATGGAAACTCTTCAAACATTTACTAGGGATATAAAAACTACATACTGGGGATGATGTTTTTAATATATGAATGTATAAATATTCAGATATGTATATCTTGGAAATGCTTTATATATCATGAATGCATAAAATATACTTTCATTTCAGGAGAATGTAATTGATACTGTAAACAAAATCATAAAAATTCTTTTGATGATTTTAGATTATTGAGCAAGATGCCATTTTTATTTGAAATTTCATAGTTCATTTTGGATCATTTTAGGGTTCACTTTGTAAGTAAATTTTGGGTTTTGAAGTCAGCTTTGTATTTATTTCTAAAGGAGGAGTAGCCTGAAAGCAGCAGGAGTAGCCTCATTAGTTTATATACCTCTGCCTAGAGAACTCCCTATTTAGAAAACCATGGAACCATATCACGCAGTGACAGAATGATCAACAAGATTCCTCCTTAAATAATATCCCCAAGTCAGGGATCAAGTTCTGTTCAGAAAATGGTAGATAAGATAAATTAAGATAAACAAGCAGAGAAAATAGCCCCAGAGTTCCACAGAGAGAATCTAGTCTGGCCATTAAGAGCTTTGTGACAATGATGTGTGGAGACTGGCTGATAAAGAATCTGTGACAAGGGTTTGGGTAGCTTTTTCTCGTCCAAACACCGGCAAGGACAAACCTGGAGAAGATTGGCATGCGATTGCCCTGCTTGGCTGGCCACCTGCACTGCACTGTCCTTTAGGAGTGTGGCTCAGCAGTAACTTCTCTAGTCTCCTTTGGACTAGGATAGGGAGCCAATTCATACTCCCTTCGTCTTCTCCATGTAGCCCCACAGCTATGCTTGAATATGGCACCATGACTTCTTCCTGCGTGGATGAGCCTGCGTAACATAGACACTCACTGTTTCTTTCTTTTGGCTCCCAGGAGCTGAAGATCCTCCCTCTCAGCATAGTTCACCAGTAATAAAGGTACAAGTGTTCCTCCATTGCTGGGTAGATGATGCTACTTGGCTTGGGTGTTATATGTCAGATGAAGAAGAAATACTGATGCAAAAGATGTTCCTAAGTTTTTGTTTTCACCGCCCAGAGGCAAGTAAGCTCAACAAGGTGGTTGGGTGGGGCAGAGGTTCTGGCCTCCATCCCCATGGCTGCAGGGGCTGCAGTCTCACCATTTTTAAATGTGATCAGAGTCTCCCTTTAAAATAAAACAATCTCCTATTTTTACCTTGCCTGCCCCATGTCTACCCCACCATCTCTTTCTCTCTCTTTCCCATTGTTTCTTGAGAGATGGGCCTTTCTCAATGCTCCCTCTCCAGCCCACTCCCACTGCCCCCACTACACCCCCAAGAAAGGACTCACTCAGCTCATACTCAGGCCACCTGGGACTTCACGCATCTACATCTAAATAGTCATCTTCGGGGTGGTCCCCAGGATACACTTTCTTTTGGGCACTTTCTGACACCTCCCCGGTGGCTAAACATTTGTCAAACAATCAAATCATTCTTAGATCCTATAGGTGTTTGAAGCAGGGAGGACAGTTTCTCACAACTTGTATCTACCCAAGATGGGTTGGGGACTATTGCTGCTGCTACAAATTTGACAGGTGTGAGCTGGGCATCATCTGCACTCTCTTTCCTTGATTTCCCCTTCTGAGGAATGGTGACACCAGTCAAGGACTTGCTGAGAGAGAAGGGCCCCAGTTTCCCCCACCTACACTGGAGTAGCCTCGCTGAAAGCACCAAACATGCAGTGTAGCCAAGGGACTGGTAGCACTTGCTCGGAGGCCTGAACATGCCAGCATCTGAGCCAAAGCACTGGTTTTGGTCACTTCCTCTCCCAGCATATGTGTCCTCACTCACAACTCAAAGGTGCAGGCAGAAAGGAGAAAGGCTTGCAGTGGGTGAGCGTAGGGCACCTCCCTGCCTTGGCTATACTCAGGGTGGGGGACAGGAGGTCACCAGGAATTCCTCTCCCTCTAGGACCACACGCAGAAAAGAAATAGGTATCAATCGGGCAGATGTTTCCCAAGGCTTCATCAAAAGGAATAAACTGCGTGAAATCTGGCTTGCTAGTGTTGCAAATTCTAGTGGCGTGTGTGTGTGTGTG
>NW_024354360.1:1497123-1546330 GCF_902729225.1 Pteropus medius
AAGCTGGACACCCCTCTGGTAGTACAAAGACACGATCTCTTCATGGCATGTGTTTTGACTGGGGAAAATGCTATATAAGGAGTTTTAAAACAGACAAGAAATAGGAAATTCAAGAGTGAATGAAGTGTATTTCTGAGAAGATGACAAAGCAAACAGGCTGTTGCCAACTCTCTAGGCCTGAATGCAGACCATCAGTGACACAGAGTGACAGGGTGGCTTATGAGCTGATGGTGGGGCTGATTCAGAAGTCTTAGTGATCAGCATTACCAGCACATTCACATCTAGTCCAGGCTGCAAGCTAGGCTGCCCCAAATGTCTTCTACTTCACCGCTTAATGGAATTAAACAGTGATTCCTACTCCTGGGGTCTTGCTTGCACCTTTCCCTCTGTGCTTCTCATATTTTCCTGAGCATATTTACTTACATTCTCCTTCCCTTGTAGACTAGTGATCTTCAGATCATCGTTACTCTCTAGACCTTTAATATTTTGTCCAGTGCTTGTAGATAGTCAGCACCCAGCCAATGTTGCTGAATCACACACCAAACTGATCCAAAGTCTCATTTTTATCCTAGGCAATAGAGAGCTTCTGCTTTGGCTTCCATTCTTCTATGTTAGAGTTGTTAGCATGGGTGATGGTTGACTCTCCTAGAAGATAGTCACGAAAACTGGCCATCGCTGAAGCCATTAGGAGGAAGATGGAAGATGCGTGTAGTTGGCTGGGGCCAGTCCTACACAAAGAGACTCTGAACTTTCTGGAACTGGACACAGCAGATATAGCTGAAATTGGAGGTGGTGGACAAAAAGTGGCTCAGGGTTTTAATAAGGTTTCCTAATGTCTCATACCCTCTGCTTCAGCATCCGTCACATGGGTAGGTTGGAGTAGACCATCTTCAGAGTGGGAATTTCTTAAGTGAGGTGGTAGGATCAGCAGCTGATGGCCTCACAGGACCTACTGAATCAGAAATCTTGCCTTTTTAACAAGCTTTCAAGGAGATTTTGATACACACTACAGTTTGAGAACCACTGATCTAGAATTTCTTCCATTCTTATCATTCTATTCTTCGCATTTAATTTTTGGGCACATATTTATTGAGCATCCACGTTGAGAGTGGAACTGTGTTGTTCACAACTCACCACTTTGATGTAAGAGTTATGCAGCTGTCTCTGGAGGAGGGGTCATCTGAGCAGAGCTTTGGAAGCTGAAGAGACATTATCCTGGAGATCTGGAGCAGAGCCAGGAGTGAGGGGCATGGGCGGGGCGGGGGGAGGCAAGACTACCAGTGTTTTTTTGGGTCACAGGAGACTGTGTGTGAATGTGAAATGAACTTCCATTGTATCCAGCCATGGCAAGTAGGGCGTTGTTTGGTAAAAAAGTTAGCTTATTCTGAAGGTTACAAGTATGTATAAAATACTTATTAGTGTCACTGTGCCCAAGACTGGCTCTTAGAAACTTAAGAACCCAAACTGGTCTATCTTTTAGATAGAGCCAGAGATCTATCTAAAAGAAGCAGCACATATATCCATGGGTCATTAATTCAGAAGTAAGGTCTAGGATGAAGACCTAGAACTGGAAGTTGAGAGCATCTAGATAGGGAAGCTGTCTAGGAAAAGAAGGTTTAGAAATAAGCCCCAAGGTACCTGTGTTTAATGAAAGGAAGAAGAGCACCCACAAAAACAGAAATAAGAGAAACCAGAGAGCCACACAGTCAGAAAAAGCGGGAGCTTTCTGGAGAAGCTTACAGTGCCAAATGCTAGGTGCCAAAAATCCTTGCCTAGCATTTGGCACTGTAAGCTCCCGCTTTCTGGAGAAGCTTACAGTGCCAAATGCTAGGCAAGGAGAATAGGAAGGGCTTAAAACTTGCCCTGGTTTTATATACAGGAATGTCTTATGGGTGCATTTTGGGGACAGTCAAAAGTAAAGCTAGAAGATGAAGCCGAAGCATGTCTGAGGTGCAGGTGACTGATGCCAGTTTGTGTATGTGTCATGCTGTCTTTGAAGGGACATCCTCAAGTTGTTAAACATTAAAAGCATAGCTGTGTGACCAGGGCTCAAATCAGGCTCCACGACTTAACAGATGTGTGGCCCTAGGATATTGCTTAAACTTTCTATGCCTCAGTTTCCTCATCTGTAAAACTGAATGATAATCATAAGATGAATCTCACAGGTACTTGAAAGATTAAATGAGTTAATATGTAACTAGTGCATGGAAGAGTGTCTGGCATGCAGTAAGTGGGAAAGGATGTTAAATATTATTCTTTTATCTAGTAGAATTGCATTAAATGTGGGAGATACTAATATCATCTCTATTTCTTGAAAACTCCAGTGGCAACCCACATATTAACAGGGGCCTAAGCTACATTATCTTCCAAAGTCACCTGGTTCAGAATCACCTAGGACACTTGTTAAAGACAAAAATTCCTGGGTTCTACCTGAGACATCCTGACCCAGATTCTCAAAGAGATAATTCTGGGAATCTGTTTACAGCAAGTCCCCAGGGATTCTCTTACTCAGTTAAGAAAGAGAAATTTTTCTGAAATAAAACGGGGCATGTGTTAGAGATGTGCATAGGGCTCTAGGGGTGAGTCAGAGAAGACTAAATTTCAGAGGGAGAAATAGGGCAGTATTTGATTTAGTAAAAGTGGATGCTCATAGGAGTGATGTCAGCAAGATATTGGACTAGGAAACTCCAAGTACTTACTTCTTTATGGAAACATCAAGTAAATAACAACAGACCAAAGCAACTTTGTGTGAATTCTAGAAACCAGTTAAGAATCTGTAGTAATCAAGCAAACTCTCAATCAAGAAAAAGCCACACTCAACACAGTAGAAAATGTTGTGCCATTTTTGGTTCATCTTTGTACCATACCCTCCCTGGTGCAGCACACCGCAGTTAAGATGCCCAATTCCTGCTTCCTCCCTTAAAAAGTTGTGCTTTGTTTGTGGCCTCAAATGGTTCTGTCTCACCTGGCTTAGAGCATGACTGGAAGTGGTAGTATAGTTTGGATATCAGGCAGGATACCACTGAAAACAGTGCCAAGTGCCAAGTGCCACGACACAGGGCTGTAAGGGTCAGACCATGAATGCCTGCGGCAAGAGGTTATGGGCAAAGAAATACTAGACATCAATTCGGGTAGACATCAAAAGAACATCAAAGTCCCAAGAAGAAAGAAAAATGAAGGAGAAATTAAGACATTTCCAAGTAAACAAAAGTTTAGAGAGTTCATTACCACTAGATCTATGCTACAAGGAATGCTAAAGAGAGTCAAGAGACTCACTTTAGACTTAAGGCCATGCATAGTTTGGAAGTAAAGGGATGGAAAAAGATATTCCATATAAATACTATCCAAATGGGGGTGTGTGTGTGTGGTTATACTAATACCAGACAAAATAGTCTTTAATTCAAAAACTGTTATAAGTGACAAAGAAGGACATTGTATAATGACAAAAAGGTCAATTCACCAAAAAGATATAACGATTATAAACATATGCACCACACACCTGAATTCTTAAATATATAAAGTAACCATTGACAGAATTGAATGGAGAAATAGATAGTTCTACAATAATAGTAAGACACTTCAATCTCCACTTTAAATAATAAGAAGAACCAGACAGAAGATCAATAAAGAAATGGAGGCATTGGTAACACACATAAAAAATGTACATGTACGAAACACTTCACAGACAATAAGGATGCATTGTCATGCATTTCTTAAGTGCATTTGGAATATTCTCTTGGATAGACCATATGTTACCAGCAGTTCCCCACCTTTTTGACACCAGGGACCAGTGCTCCTATGAGAACCTAATTCCTGACGATCTCAGGTGGAGCTGAGGTGGTGATGCTGGCGCTGGGGAGCAGCTGCAAATACAGATGAAACTTCGTTCCCTTGCCCACAGCTCACCTCTTTCTGTGCAGCCCAGTTCCTAACAGGCCATGGACCGGTACCAGTCTGTAGCCTAGGGCTTGGGGACCCCTGTGTTAGAGCACAATGGAATGAAACTAAACATCAGCAGCAGAAGGAAAACTGGAAAATCACAAACATGTGGAAATTAATCAACATACTCTGAAACAACCAATGGATCAAAGAAGAAATCACAAGGGAAATTCAAAAATATCTTGAGACAAATAAAAATATAAACACACATACCAAAACTTATGGAATACAGATAAAACAGTGCTAAAAGGGAAATTTATAACTGTAAAGGCTTACATTTTAAAAGAAGAAAGATCTCATATCAACAACCTAACTTTACACCCTAAGAAAACAGAAAAAGGACAAACTAAAGCTAAAGCTAGCAGAAAGAAGGAAATAATAAAGATTAAAGTGGAGATAAAACAAGATAAAAAGAAAAGAGAAAAATCGATGAAATCAAGAGTCAGTTATTCAAAAAGATCAACAAAGTTGACAAATTTTTAGCTAGAAAAAAAGAAGACTCAAATAACTAAAAATGGAAATAAAAGTGGGGATATCACAATTAATTTTACAAAAATAAAAAGGATTATAAGAGAAAATTATCGTATGACAACAAATCTAGATAAAATGAACAAATTCCTAGAAACACACAATCTACCATGATTAAATTAAAAAGAAATAGAAAATCTGAATAAACTGATTGAGTTAGTAATCACAAACCCTCCCACGTAGAAAAGTCCAGGACCAGATGGCTTCACCGGTGAAGTCTACCAAACATTTAAAGAAGAATTAACACCAATCCTCCTCAAACTCTTCCAAAAAATTCAAGAGAAAAGAACATTTCTATGAGGTCAGAATTACCCAAATATCAAAGCCAGACAAAGACACTACAAGAAAAAGAAAACTACACACCAATATTTTTTACAAATATTGATGAAAATATCCTCAACAAAATATTAGTGAACAGAACACAAAAACACATTAAAAAGATTATACATCATGACCAGGTAGAATTTATTCTTGGAATGCAGAGATACTTTAACTATGAAAATCAATCAATGTAATACACTGCTTTAACAGATGGAAGGAAAGAGAAACATAATTACCTCAACTGATACAGAACAAGCATTTGACAAAATTCAACACTCTTTCATGAATTAAACACACACACCCCCATACACACACACACCCATCCACATACCCAGCAAACTAAGAATAGAAGAAAACTACCTCAACATAATGAAGACCCTATATGAAAAGCCCATGAGTAATGTATTCAATGAGGAAAGACTGAAAGATTTTTGTCTAAGATCAGGAACAAGACAAGGATATCTGCTTTCACCACTTCTATTCAACATAGTATTAGAAGTTGTGGCCATAGTAATCAGACAAGAAAAAGAAATAAAAGACATCCAAATTGAAAAGGAAAAAGTAAAACGCTGTTCTCAGGTGACTTATATGTGTAAAATATTGTACTTATATGTGAAAAATCTTAAAAATTTCACAGGAAAAAACTCATAACTAATAAATTCAGCAAAGTGTCTGGATATAAAATCACACTCAAAAATCAGTTGCATTTTTAAATACTAACAATAAATAATCTGAAAAGAAAGTAAATAAAACTACATTTTATAACATTACAAAGAATAAACTACTTAGGAATAAACTTAACAAAAGAGGCAAAAAACTGGTACACTAAATGCCATGAAATATTGCTGAATAAAATTAAAGAAGATACAAATAAATAGACAAACATTCTGATTTTGACTCAACAACAACAAAAAACACCAACTTAAAAAATGGGCAAAGGGCCTGAATAGACATTTCTTCAAGGAATATATATAAATGGCAAAATGATGTTCAACATCTCTGATCATTTTGGACATACAAATCAAAACCACAATGAGAAACACTTCATACCAATTAGGAGGGCTAGTATTAATAAAAACAAATAGAAAATAAGTGTCGATGAGGATTTGGAAAAACTGAAACTCTTGTGCATTGCTGATAGAGATGTAAAGTAGTGAAACTCCTATTGAAAACACTATGATGGGTCTTCAAAAAATTAAAATAGAATTACCATATGATCCAGCAATTTCGCTTCTGGATGTATAACTAAAAGAATCAAAGCAGAATCTCAGTACAATTATGTTCAAAACAGTATTATTCATAATAGCTAAAAATTAGAAGCAACCCAAGTGCCCATAATTAGATGAATGGGTAAATAAACTGTGGTCTATACATGCAATGGAGTAGTATGCAGCCTAAGAAAGGAAGGAAATCTGATACATGCTACGACATGGATGGACCTTGAGGACATTATACTAAGTGAAACAGCCATTCACAAGAAGGCATATTCTCTGACTCCACTGATATGAGGGACCTAAAGTCGTCTAATTTATAGAGACAGAAAGTAGCGTTGTGGTTGCCAGAGGATGGGGGAGGGGGAATGGGGACAGAGTTTCAGTTTTACATGATGAAAGAAGTTCTGGAGATGGATGGTGTCTACAGTTGCACAACAATGTGCATGTACTTAAGATTACCTATGTGTACACTTAAAAATGGTTAAAATGGTAAATTTGTTATGTGTGTTTTACCACAATTAAAAAAAAGTGAAAGGCCATGAAAACCATGGGAATGAGGGAATTTATCAAGGAGGCAATGGAGGGGCCTCCAGAACCCTGCAAAAGGGTGACCTGGACACTGAAGTTTTGGAGTGGTGATTCTGTGTGTATAGAAAGATTAGGTTGAAGGAAGGAATCTCTGGTGACAGGGATCCAGTTAGGATTTAGCCTAGAGCCTGTGGTTCTCCAGCATTCAGGGGCATCAGAATGGCTGGGAGCTGATTAGGGTACAGGTGTAGCAGGTTCCCACAGTGTTGCATTCAGTGGGTCTAGGGAAGACCTCAGAATGTGCATTTCTAACAAGCTCACAGGTGACGCCCATGCTGCTGGTCTGGGATCACACTTCTAGCATCATTGTTCCATGGAGAAGGCACAGCGCTATCAAGAGGTGCTGGAAGCAAAGTGGGCAGTCAGCCTACGGCAAACAGGGTGATGTCCGTGTCCATCCCCAAGGTCTGGACACCTGGTCTGGTCTGTTTACACTGTTTACAAGAACACCGAGGTGGATTTACTACTCACTCACAAGAACATCATCATTGCATAAACAATCCCACACGATTCATTTCCTGGATCACCCTCCCCACCTGCCCCAGATTCAGCAAAATGAAACCACCTGCCTCTATGAAAAAGGCTTCCTATACTTTATTATCCAATTTATGGGCCCGGTGATACAAGTTTTGACCTTGCTGATTGTGCTCTCGTCTATCACGTGACCTGGTAAGGTAGTGGTCTACACACTGTGGGCTCCATGCTTTGATGCTTTTTAGAGCTAAATACAAGCTGCTTCTTTTAAAAACACAGAGTTAATAATTCTCTAAGCAGGAGCAAGAATTTTCGCTCTGGGAAGGGTTGACTTTGTGTTGGAAAGTCTGCCTCGACATCTGGCCCCTGGCAGAGTTTCCAGGAGATGCGGGCAGCTGCCGCTTCCTTCTTTCCCACTCTGGAAAAATGCTACAGTTCCAATGATCTCCACAGCTCCTGGGAAGATAGCAGAACCTGGGATCTTCTACCCTCAGAGCATACTCTGGACAAGGTATTGGTGTTGGTGTTCTGGGCCCAGCTCTACCTCATCTCTGATCTGGTATCCTGAACATATCAGCCCCCTTCTCTGAGCATCTATCAAGTTTTTGGAGGGAGAGCTCTGGCTCACAGGTGTGTGCGTAGCAGATTCTTTTGCCTCTTAGCATTGGGGAGCTTGCAGATACAACCTATCTCCCCAGCTGAGGTCATCTCGTTAGTAGCTGATCATGAAGTCTAGACATCCAGACAGCAGTGTAAAGTACCTTTTGATGCTGGCCAGCAGTGGCCTCCTGGTTCCTATGGACTTGGCTTTGAGCTTCTAGGGGCCTAAGGGACCCTTCTCTCCAGTTTCCTTCTTGTTTTCTCACCCTGTCTGGCTCCCCGTGGTCACTGCCACTTGTGCCGTTGCTGGGGGGTGAATCTTCCTGTTCCTGGTGGCACGTTCTCTGCCTGATGAATGTGTCTTCTTTGGTCCTCTGCTGGGTGTGGGCTCCAGCAAGGCAAGAGAATGGATATTGAGTGTGTGAGCTATGGGTGAGGCAGCATGTGAGTGGACTCAGATCTAGGAAGCACCTTAAACATTTGACTTCCTCTGAACAGCATCTCCCCTCTAGGGGAGAGCCCCCAGTGCCTGGCTTACTGTAGGCATTCAAAAAAATGTCCATTGTTATCACCATCATGACACCACAGCCTTGAGTGTCATGTTCTTCTCAACCTCCTCCCGGATCTTTGCAGGGCTAGGAGATGCTTCCATGCCTGTGAGGACATCGGTGGGAGAAACAATGGCCTTGAGCCCTCCTAAGAGAAACCAGGATGCTCTTCATGCTGGATCATTATGGGAGTGAAGTTAGGGGCTCAGGAGAAGAGGAGGGTGGCTGTGCTTCCTGGGCAGAGTTTTCCATTCCCTGATGGCACCAGGAAAACAGTGTTAATACTTCTCGGCAAGAGACAAATAATGTTTAGCCATGGGAAAGTTGGCTGGAAGAGAGGGTACCTGCTCCAGCGATTGCAATTTGAAAAGAACAGGCTTTCTCAGCTGACACCAAATCAAATATGATGAAATACGACGCTTCTGGCACCGTCACTGCATGGAAACTGTGCTGCTTCTGGGGAGATGGAAAATGGATGACAAAGCCATGGAAAGAAGACTCAGGTGTCCTAAATTCTGGACTCTGTTTCCAAACCCAGAAGTCTCCACGTGGACAAGGACGTGCTGTGCGGTGCATGGCCTTGGGCACTGTGACAGATGGCACGCCACTGCTAACTGCCTCTACCTGGGGTGAACTCTGGACTGACCAGCTTGGGTGGGGAAGTAAAATCAGGGCTATCTCTGGAGGGATGAGGGGGTCAGGGCTCTGAAAGTTTCCATGGTGACTGAGGGTGCATTTCAGGGTGCTCCCTGCCCCCCTCTTTTTTCCGGCTGGTGGGGAGGGGCTGTGTAAGGCTGTATGGCAGTATAAGGAACATAGTGAAAAGGAGTTGTCATATATTGATCATGGCAAATTCAGTCTTCTGTTGTCATTGAGATGGAAACTCTTCAAACATTTACTAGGGATATAAAAACTACATACTGGGGATGATGTTTTTAATATATGAATGTATAAATATTCAGATATGTATATCTTAGAAATGCTTTATATATCATGAATGCATAAAATATACTTTCATTTCAGGAGAATGTAATTGATACTGTAAACAAAATCATAAAAATTCTTTTGATGATTTTAGATTATTGAGCAAGATGCCATTTTTATTTGAAATTTCATAGTTCATTTTGGATCATTTTAGGGTTCACTTTGTAAGTAAATTTTGGGTTTTGAAGTCAGCTTTGTATTTATTTCTAAAGGAGGAGTAGCCTGAAAGCAGCAGGAGTAGCCTCATTAGTTTATGTACCTCTGCCTAGAGAACTCCCTATTTAGAAAACCATGGAACCATATCACGCAGTGACAGAATGATCAACAAGATTCCTCCTTAAATAATATCCCCAAGTCAGGGATCAAGTTCTGTTCAGAAAATGGTAGATAAGATAAATTAAGATAAACAAGCAGAGAAAATAGCCCCAGAGTTCCACAGAGAGAATCTAGTCTGGCCATTAAGAGCTTTGTGACAATGATGTGTGGAGACTGGCTGATAAAGAATCTGTGACAAGGGTTTGGGTAGCTTTTTCTCATCCAAACACCGGCAAGGACAAACCTGGAGAAGATTGGCATGTGATTGCCCTGCTTGGCTGGCCACCTGCACTGCACTGTCCTTTAGGAGTGTGGCTCAGCAGTAACTTCTCTAGTCTCCTTTGGACTAGGATAGGGAGCCAATTCATACTCCCTTCGTCTTCTCCATGTAGCCCCACAGCTATGCTTGAATATGGCACCATGACTTCTTCCTGCGTGGATGAGCCTGCGTAACATAGACACTCACTGTTTCTTTCTTTTGGCTCCCAGGAGCTGAAGATCCTCCCTCTCAGCATAGTTCACCAGTAATAAAGGCACAAGTGTTCCTCCATTGCTGGGTAGATGATGCTACTTGGCTTGGGTGTTATATGTCAGATGAAGAAGAAATACTGATGCAAAAGATGTTCCTAAGTTTTTGTTTTCACCGCCCAGAGGCAAGTAAGCTCAACAAGGTGGTTGGGTGGGGCAGAGGTTCTGGCCTCCATCCCCATGGCTGCAGGGGCTGCAGTCTCACCATTTTTAAATGTGATCAGAGTCTCCCTTTAAAATAAAACAATCTCCTATTTTTACCTTGCCTGCCCCATGTCTACCCCACCATCTCTTTCTCTCTCTTTCCCATTGTTTCTTGAGAGATGGGCCTTTCTCAATGCTCCCTCTCCAGCCCACTCCCACTGCCCCCACTACACCCCCAAGAGAGGACTCACTCAGCTCATACTCAGGCCACCTGGGACTTCACGCATCTACATCTAAATAGTCATCTTCAGGGTGGTCCCCAGGATACACTTTCTTTTGGGCACTTTCTGACACCTCCCCGGTGGCTAAACATTTGTCAAACAATCAAATCATTCTTAGATCCTATAGGTGTTTGAAGCAGGGAGGACAGTTTCTCACAACTTGTATCTACCCAAGATGGGATGGGGACTATTGCTGCTGCTACAAATTTGACAGGTGTGAGCTGGGCATCATCTGCACTCTCTTTCCTTGATTTCCCCTTCTGAGGAATGGTGACACCAGTCAAGGACTTGCTGAGAGAGAAGGGCCCCAGTTTCCCCCACCTACACTGGAGTAGCCTCGCTGAAAGCACCAAACATGCAGTGTAGCCAAGGGACTGGTAGCACTTGCTCGGAGGCCTGAACATGCCAGCATCTGAGCCAAAGCACTGGTTTTGGTCACTTCCTCTCCCAGCATATGTGTCCTCACTCACAACTCAAAGGTGCAGGCAGAAAGGAGAAAGGCTTGCAGTGGGTGAGCGTAGGGCACCTCCCTGCCTTGGCTATACTCAGGGTGGGGGACAGGAGGTCACCAGGAATTCCTCTCCCTCTAGGACCACACGCAGAAAAGAAATAGGTATCAATCGGGCAGATGTTTCCCAAGGCTTCATCAAAAGGAATAAACTGCGTGAAATCTGGCTTGCTAGTGTTGCAAATTCTAGTGGCGTGTGTGTGTGTGTGTGTTTGTGTGTGTGTGTGTGTGTGTGTGTGTGTGTGTGTGTGTGTGTGTGTGTTGGAGGGTGCTTGCTTCTTGTAAAGTCAAACACTGGAGGGCAGAAATTCTCAAATGAGCAATTTTGCCCCCAGGGGACATTTGGTTGTATGACAACTTGCTTGGTTGTCACAACCAGGAGATGTTGGTAAATGTCCTACAGTGCACAGGACAGCCCCATGACAGTCACCAGGCCCCAGATGTCCATGGTGCTGAGGTTGGGAAACTTGTCCTGAGCCACCACCTGGAGGGCTGGTTCTCCTTAGTGGACTGGGTGAAGTTCCATGTGACCAGGACCCAAGACAAAGTTTCCTGGGAGGAGAGGAGAAGAGAAAGAGAGCTCTCAAGGTCCCACCAAGAGTCTAGGGATGGCTCACTGGCCATAGCCACTGCCCTCTTCTATCAGCTCCTGATGCTCTCCCCAGGGCTCGAGCCCAAGCACCAAGTGCCCAGAGCTTCAGGCAGTCTGGATGTGTAGGTCTGTATCAGAAGGTGGGGAGGGGGACTTTGTTCTAGTCTAAAATGGGAAATGGAGATCTCATGGTCAGTCCAGTGAGCTGGAAATAGTGTTAGAAAGACATCAAGGTGGAGCATCAGGGTCTCTCCTGCTTTAGCTGATTATCTGAAGGATGACATAACCTCAGAACTCAGTGACTTGAGACAATTTGTTAGATCTTACGATTATTGTGGATCAGGGATTTGAGCAGGGCATAGCTGAGCAGTTTTTCGGCTCTAGGGAGCAGGGCTGAGCTAACTTGGTGGTAACAAGCTGATAAATGGGTCTGTAGGTCCAGGCTGCTTATTCTCATATGTGGCATGTTGGCGGGTGGCTACAGATTGGACTTGGCCAGGACTGTGGCCCAGAGAGTTTCAGAACAGAGCCTGAGTGTGGCAAGCTTCCTGAGGATGCTTCAGGATTCCCTGAGATGATCACATGAGATGAGAAGAGAATGCACAATTTCTGAGTGTTTGGGCCCAGAATCTGGCATCATGTCTTGTCACTTCTGCCATGCATCATTGGCCAAAATAAGTCCAGAACCACCCAGATTCAAAGAATAAGAAAGCAGCTCCCACCCCTCAATGGGGGTTTATGTCAAAGAATCCACAGCCATCTTCGATCCCCCACACTCCAGCTTCATTCCAGAGAGAAAGATCACTGTGTTGGGGTAGTGAGGCTCAGAAACTGAGCCAGATGGGCTCTCTCCTTTTCCGGGACAGCCTAGCTTTGAGGAAGGTCATACCAGGACATCCGTAGGGCAGGAGGGTCCCTGGCGATGAGCAAGACACAAATAAGTGGCGTGGCTCAGCATCAAATGATTGTCCATGGCTGGGTGGTCTAACCGTTCCTTTTTTCTATGTGGTCGCCCTCTTCCCCTCACCCTACATTAGTGCATGATGTTCTGACTACAGAATAGCTAACAAAGCCAGAATTGGTCTTTACATTTCCCCAATAATGTAACTCCCTAGCCCAGACTGCGTCTACCAAGTGTGGACTTGGTAGGAACGCCAGCCTGAGCCCCAGACGGAGAGTGTGGAGGAGGAGCCTCTTCGAGAAGAAGTGAGCCCTGAACCTGCAGGGGGCGTTTCATGGCAAAAGGGTTGTTTAGAAGCCTCTTGGGGACTTTGTAATCTGCCCGATAGGAAAGCCAATGGTAACGGGGAGAGCCCTGGGAGAGAGCAGGATTGGTATCATCATTACCATTATTTTGGTATACATGTAGATGGGAAGGCCTGCAGTTCCTGTTTAACCCTAAGTGTGGAATGTGCAGCAGAGTTTGAAGCGTGTTAACATGAATGCCCCTTCGAGGAGAGGTCTGTGGCCCTCCTGCTTCTCCCACACCTGAGGTGTCCTTAGGACTCTGCTGGTAACATAGGTCTTTGCACGGGGGGCTCCTATCCTTTCCTTTTCCCCTCACCGGCCTTGCTCGTGTTCTTATATAATCTGCATTCTCCCTAAAGACCCATCTTGGGTGTTAACATATTTCTGGCCATTAAAACACTACCAATGACAGCCAATGGACACCTGCTTGTGCAGCGATCACAGGAAAGGGACCTGCAGAACTAGTTGTAGCTTCCAGAGTTGTTAGCAGTCATTTAGGAGATGCTGAGATGTGTGAGGATGGCTGGAGAAAGGCATCCTTTTAGAAGTTATTTCAAATGTGATGATGGTAAAGACTTAAAGTGCTGCACGTTGAAAATAGTCAATAAATTTCAGCTATTTAAAAAAAAATACTTCACGTTTCCTTTGATGATTGTGTTTTGTAACTTTATCAGCAGTTCAGCTTCAGATCTGATCTGTGACATTTGGTTCAGACTTCCACAAAGTACAGACAATCTTTGAAGAAATGCCCCTGGCCCGATAAGCAGGTAGCTAATTTGAAGATTGTCTGTGGCTGAAGACCCTTAATGAATGTTAGCTGGTGCCCAAATGTACTTCTGGTTTGGAAACCAACCTGGTACAATCCTTTAGATGATTAAAAAGTTAAAGCCAAAAATAATTTATCCTTTCCTTTGTCTTGGATTCATTTTGGAAGAGAGAGCACCTGGGCTGTGATATCCTGGATCCCCATTTCCTGCTGTGTTGATCTGAGGCTCAGGAAGTGTTGTTTGAATACCTTTTCTCTATCCAGATCATGAACAGTAGACTGGTGGCTTTGGCCTGGAACTGTCCACCTTCATCCAACCTTTTATCTTGTGTAGGTGACAAACTGATCCCAGAAAGCCCGCTTCACTTGTGTCTGTTCTCTGGGTGTATAGGGTTGGTCCTGCATGTGTCAAATATCAAAGAAGAAAACAGTTCTCTAACTGCCTTAAAACCACCCAATGTCCTGTTGCTTTTACATGCAACCCACAAAATACAGCCCACTTTGTGTTTTCCATGCTGGAGTGACACATGACTGTGACTTGGCAGAAAGCGATGCATGGACATGCCTGCCTTACTCGTGAACTTGTATCCTATGGCAGATGCTGTATTTACTTAGCTATTTCTCTCCCCAGTGGAAAGTACACAGAAGACTGTTAATTTATTTGCTTAAGATCTACCAAAGAATTGTGTAGCAAACGCCTTGCATTGTGTGCAATCTTGTGTGTTTAGTATGCCTATTTCCTGGGAATATACATTCTACTGAAAGGGCAATCTGAGAATTGGACCCTCAGGAAATATGAGGAAATGAAAATGACCTGTACATTCTCCAACCTGAACAGGGGGAGGGGAGCTCTTGTTCCTGTAGGACTTGCTCGGGAGGGTCTCGATTGCCCTCATCTGGCTTGGCAGGTGCCTGCCTCTGCTGGCACAGTGCATCACTGTGTGGGTGCACAGTGTGGATGTCCACTGGCTGCCTCAGAGCCACCCCCATAAAGCTACACACAGGAAGGGAAAGGGAACGGGAGATGGGGGAGCCTGTCTAGCCCTCCAGGGCCACCTTCGAATCACCTTTCCCTGGGAATGGCCTCCTGCTACAAGGTGTTGAGGTAAAGGGCAGTGTTTGGAGAGGGCCCTGTAGTAGGCCTGGGAGGTGGACATTAGCCTGATGTGTTGACTCTTCAAACTTCAGTGGCGGTGAGCAAAGTTGGCGAAAGCTTTTCTGTTTCCAGGCTTACAGTGGAGAGACCACCTGCCTGTTTAAAGGATTAATGAAGGATACTTTTAGGGTAAGGCCATCAGGCTAGAGCAAGGGGAGAGTTCAGTGATTCTAAGTCCTGACCACATTAAATTCAATCCCATCCTCTGGGCTGAGCCTGGGTGTCTTTGTTCAAATTTTCAGGGTGATGCTCAAGTGCTTTCAGGTTTGAGGACCTCTGCCTGCAGCCTGGGTGCCAGGATGGAGGTGATGTGCATAAGCCCATGGGTGTCAGGTCGGCCGTTGGAGACCTCTTCTTGGTCTTTTTTGGGTTGGGTGAGTTCGTATTTGACTGGCCACTAAGGAAACACAGGGGTGACAATATGGTGGGACTGTTTGTGTGTATGTTAATTTGAACTTTGTTCTCATGTCCCTTCCCATGGAAAAATGCAACACAACACAGCACAGCACAATAGAATATAGCATGATGCAACATGATACAACATGACACAGCATAGCACTACACGACACAACACAGCACAGTACAACACAACACAACATAATACATAGTACAATACAACATGACACAACACAGCATGGCATAACACAGTACGGCATGACATAACACAACATGACACTATGTAGGACAACACAACACAACACAACACAACACAACACTACATAATGTAAAACAGCATAGCACAACACAAGCACTACACAGCATTACACAGCTCAACATGAAACACAGCACAGTAAAACAACACAACAGTACAACATGACACAACACAACACAATGCAGCACAGCACAACATAGCACAGTGACACAACACAACTTGACACAGAACAACACAACACAGCACAACACAGTATAATACAGCACAACACAATTAAATAAACCCAGAGAGAGGGCCAAGACTTTGCACTCCTCCATCTCCCAGGGTGTGTGTTACTGAGTGCCAGAACAGTCCTGCTCTGTTTTATCAGGAAAGGTCTGAGCTCTCTGCAGAGCCCTGCTCATCTATCCTGAAGGAGCGGGGGAGAACAGGGAGTGATGACCTCTGCTTTGGGGCAGACTAGGGAGGATAGAGGAGACAGAGAGCGAGCCCAGGGCTGGGAGGGAGGGCTACTTTTGAGGTCTTATGGGCTTCAAGGACTGTCCTGCAAGACACCCAAGGGGTCCCAGAAGGGGCAGGGTTTCAGAAAGTAATAGTTCCATGGGTTCAGGAGGTTCAGGAGGTTGGACTTCAGGCTCCTCACTGGGGCTCATGGCTTTCCCTACCCAGGCTTGGATATTAAAGCAGGATGTCCACACTGCCCTCTAGGGCCGACTGCACTCACAAGACCCACCCGTAATCTTCCCAACTGCTTAGGACCCCAGGAACTGTGTATTCCTGGGGCAAAGCTATCTGGCTGTGTCTAAGGGTAATGCAACACCTAACACAAGCACTTCATGACGCAGCTTCTTGTTCCTTAATACATAACTTGAGAGAAGTGAGCACACGTGTCCTCCAAGGACCAGGAACAAAAATGCCTATAGCAAAACAAATTGTGGTCGATCCACTCAATGGAATAGTGTTCATCCATGAAAAGGAGTGAAACACTGTGCATGCTACAATGCAGATGAACCTCAAAAACATGCCGCTCGGTGGAAGAAGCCAGACATAAAATGTCGCATATTCTATGATTCTATCTATGTGAACTATCTAGAATAGGTAAATTCATAGAGACAGACACAGATTGGTGGTTGCCAAAGGCTGTGGGGGAGTTGGGGGTGGTAGAGAGTGTGGAGAAACTACTTAATGTGTAGGGAGTTTTATTCAGCTTGATGACAACGTTTTGGAGAGAGGTAGCGATTATATAACATTGCGAATGTACTAACTGCCACTGAATTGTTTGCTTTAAAATGATTGGTTCTATGTTATATGAATTTCACCCTGATAAATTAAAAAAAAAAATTAAAGGATTAAACTGCCCATAGCATCTTTATTCATAGTAGTCCAAAACTGGCAATGATGCAAATGTCCACCAGTCTCAGAATAAAGTGTCCTTCCTTCACACGCTGGCATTCTGCACAGCAAGGACAACGATGTATATGTCACCGTGATGGGGTCTCACAGACCACATGCTAGGATACAGCTCACTCACATCTTGTAAGTTCATTCAGATGAAAGTCAGGAATACGCTCGACCAGCCTATGACAGTGGAAGTCAGAGGAGTGACCATCTCTGGAGGAAATTTCTGGGGTGGCGAAATGTCCCATACATTGATGTGGGGGCTGTGATATGGGTGTATATGACTCTAAACTAATCAGACTTCACCCTTAAGATTAGTACTCTGTGCTATATGTAAATTATGCTTTAATAAAAACAATAATTCCAAGAAAGGGGAAGGATAGATTTAGAGAAATAGAAATGTTAACCATTAGTATATGGACCCACCAACTCCAGGCTGGCCAGATACCCACATGGGGCTGGTCACCTGGCTTGTCCTTCTCTGTGGGCTGGCAACGCCTGAGTCCAGCCTGGTCCCGCTGCTTCCATATTGCTTTGTCATTACCTGCTTTGTGCATTTGTCCGCAGCAGGCCCGGGAGCCTTTGAGGAGAGGGCAGGGTCTCACTCCTCATGGGGCTCCTGGCCTGGGGCAGCAGAGACTTTATGATGTACTGGGGATGGATTCAGGAGTCTCCCTGAGAGTGCAGGGTCAGCGATGCAGAAGGCTCCCCATGGCCACCTTGACCTCAGGTGTTCCAGCCAGTGATGTTGAAGTCCACGTCACTATTTGTCACCTTCTCGCATGCTGATGGGAACCCTGAGAAGGTGTCTGGATCAGACCTGCAGCATCCTCTGTCCAGGGGTGATGACTTCCAGGCCTCATTCAGCCAACGGCCACCATTCTTGGTCCCTTATGACTGCAGAAGCGTCCTTACCGACAGCTTCCCTGTGTGCTGAGATGTTGACCCAAGGAAGACTCCCACTGGGCCCTCCACTCTGTCCCAGCTTTGGGGCAGGCCTCTTGAAGCCTGCAAGCAGGGCTCCTCAGACTTTTCTGATACTGAGGCCCCTTGGGGCCTGAGGCATGCGATTCTGACTCAGGGTCTGGGTGTGGTAATGCTGTTGCTCTGGTCCTGCACTCTGAGTAGGAGAGTTGGAAGGCTTGGCAGGAAAGAAAGCATTTGATCAAATACGATGGATGTGTATATTTATATATGTAGTGAGCCAGCTTATACATACAGGAGCATCCCTAAACCAGAATAAAGAATTTAAAGTACCATCAAACACTGAATCCTAGGCTAAATGAGGGAGACTTATATCCCAAGGCCCAGAGCACTTTCTTCATCACCACCCACCTCACCTCCCCTGGATTTTTTACAACTCTCTGTCTCTGCAGGTCTGCTGGGGCTCAGATGCAGACAAGGCAGCTTTTCCCTCTCGGGTGGAGGCTGCATGGGAAACTTCCTGCCCAGCTAGGCCAGGAACTTTCCCATGCACCTCCCTACAGTTTCCGCAGAGCTATTTTTAGAATCCTATTTTTGCCCTGTTTGAAGTTAATGCTGACTTCACCGCCTAATTAGAAAGGGCACCTCCCTGGAATTGTCTGTCCTATGCTCCACCCTGTGGACTGTGTATAGAACAGAGGAGATCAAATGCACCCCAGCTGGGCCATGTGTGAAGTCCGTTCTCCAGGGCCCACACAGTGTCCGTGGAGGCCAGTTCCCGGTTCGCAGTCTCAGCTATGTTGACCTGTTCAGGCCGCCAGGTTTCCCCAAATGCCAGGGCGAGGCTGAGGAAGAGGTTTGTGTGGGACCTGAGCTGGCTGCACCTTTCCTTTTTAGGAATTCTCTGCACCAGCCTGTGGGGTGGGTTGACTGTCCCTCCAGAGCTTCTGCCCATCTCATCTGGAGAGGTGCCATAGCTCTTGCAGAGCTTGAGACCACAGAGACTCAAATTCAGTAGATCTGGGTCGAGCCTGAGGTTTACATGCCTCACCTGATGCTGCAGGACTAGGGGCTATGCTTCCAGAACCACTGTCTGTGCCAGCGGGCCTCAGAGTCCATTGGGGAAATTTCAGGTCTCCCAGCAGCCACGGGACCCCCCCTGTGTCCTCTAGGAGGGCAGAGTGTGAACTGTGGTCCCAGAGAAGCTTGGACTCCAGTCCCCCATCCAGTCTTTTCAGTGTGATGACAGTCGTTCACATAATTCCACTAAACCTCAGTTTTCCCCTGTGTAAAATGGGTTAACATTTCTCATGTCATAGGGACATGGCTGTGTAGAAACCAGAGGACCTCCCAGTGTGTTCCCTGGAGTTCCTTCCTGACGCTGGTGTCAGCCAAGAGTGCCTCTTTGGGCCAGTGCCTTCATGGGCGTGGTTGCGAACCCTTTGGCATGGGCATCTGAGCCTCACCTCTGCCCTGAGCCTCAGTTTCTGTGAAATGGGGGAAAACCATTTTTAGTGCTTGTGCTGCTCAGAAGCCCTGGTGGTTGTAAACTGAGTGACTGTGTGTGAGGGCCTTTCTGTGAAAGCCCCATGAAAGCTCATGAGGTCCGATGCTCCCACCCCAGGCACCGGCACAGCTCTACTCAAACCACAGGAATCAGAGAACCCCAGTCCTGACTGAGTGCTCTGTAGACCTCTGGGAATGAATTCTGCAGATTGGCCCACTGCTGGCCTGCAGGTGCCCAGTTTGAGAACTGTCTGAGTTTGCCTTGGCACTTGGGGCAGCTTGGGTTGGCTTTGTTTACTCTATACTCTTGAGGCTGACACCCTGTGTCTAAGGAACATGACATTTCCTGCCTGGCACTGTGCTCTTCTCTCCTCTCACTCCCTTGTAAATCATGTGAGATTCAGGACTATGACTCCCATGGGGACAGACCCCAGAGCTTCAACACCTGTCCTTTGCAGTCAATGGCTATAATTAACCAGTGCAGGAGGGACAGGTGCCACATCCAGGTCAAGGTTCACACCACCTGCCTACCCAATCTTGCCTCCTGCTGAGGGCTTTCCAGGAACATGCCTCTCCCTCCCCTACCCCTCCGGGAAATGCTGGCCTGGGAAAGCCATACCTGGAGTCATCCAACTCTGGGCAGACCTAGTGAGAACCAAAGGCAGAAGACGTAGAGGCATCGTTGTTGGGATAAAAGTACAGCCAGGAAAAGAAGGGTGTCTCCTCTTGCCTCCTCCTGTTGAGTGAGTCAGCCCAATAGGGTGAGCATTTCGAGCTGATACCTCAATTCTACAATTGACAAAGTTGGTTTGAAAGGACAGGCCAGACAGCCAGGTTTGGGCATGTCCTTTCTATTTGTTGTGTAAAGCCCTGGGGTCTGAGTTCTCAAGGCCGAGAACTCTGACTTCTGACTACTGAGTTTCTGTTAGGATATGGATGTGACCCCTTGTCCTCAGGCTTGTTTGGGTTTGTTTTGTGGTTGGAGTCCAAGGATAGAGGCCTCCTGGAGCCACCTGTGTCTAGAGGGATGTGGGCAGCCAGCTCCCAGCCCTAGGTGTCCAGGCAGCTGCCCCTAACCACTACCTGTACCTGTGCCCAGCTCTACACTTGCGCCCGGCTGATTGTCTGTGCCCATGGGGACCAAGAAGTCCTTCCTTGTGCCCTGTTTCTAATAGAAACTCTTTCCTCTTCTACCTTCTGCAAATATAGAGAAAAAATGCCCAGTGATCTCTTTCTGAGTGTCATGCTGCCTACAAAGCCCTCCTACCTCTAGGAGACATTTAGATTTCCATTAAGAACTTCAGCTGCACGCACATCCCATCAGCTGTGTCCACACTTACGGCAGGCGAGAAAATTCAGCTGCTTCTTGCAGTCGCTACTTCTGTGGGTGAAAGCCAAGGTCCTTCCACGTTTATGTTGTGTGGTCTCTATTCCTAGGGGGTTCACCAGCTTCATGGCAGTAAACACCCATGAGAGATACCTGCCTTTTGTGTGGCTGAGGACAGCAGACATGTTAGGATAGAGAAGCATGCCCTTGGATGTTCAGCCCCTGTTTGTAGCCACTCATGCTGCTACAATGGGTTTGCTGAGACTGTAGAGCTGTGGCCAAGGTGACAGCAGCACAGCCCCGGCTGGGGCCAGAGGGGAACAAAGGGCACTCAGATCCAGTGACCAGAGAGCCAGCAGGGCCCCTAAGCACTGATACAACAATAATAAGAGGTAAGCACTAATTCCACAAAAGATGAAAATAAAATAATAAACACGAGTTAAACAAAACAAAACAACAGAAAACCACGAGTAACCTCCAGCTGAAAGCAAATCCCCTTAGAGAGATTTCTCCTGCTTCCCTGTTCTATCTGGCAGTGTCTGGCCAGGCTCTCCACAGGGGCAATCAGGCGGGGGCTGCCGTGTGCCCGTCAGGAGGACCCTCCCTGCCTGACTGCAGTCACACTACCTGGGTTCAACCCAGCTCCTCTCTCTAGCCACATCAAACTTCTCTGCCTCAGTTTCCCCTACCTTTAAAATAGAATAAAACATGGTAGCTAGCTCCTGGGGTCTCTGTGGGTACTAGATAACTTGGTCTGACAGTGTCAGTATATCCTGGTGTCCAGAGACCCTTGCTCTGTTCGTTAACTGTTGGTAGCTGTCCTTGGGGAAGGGAGACTTCCTTTGGGCTCCTACCCAAAGGCTCACAGGGCCTTCTGCTCCCATTTTCTCCCGTCGTTGATTGTCAAGCAGTTTTGCTGCCCTGTGGGATTACCCTGCTGTGTGTGCCTCAATGAGGTAACCACCACAATTAAAGGACTGTTTTGGTAAAAATTGGGTCTCAAGCTCCATGTAGGCTCATCAGGTCATCCTAAAGTTGGAAGAAAGTAGAGTGCATCTATTGTGTTTTTTTGTCACCAAGCCAAAGATCTCTGCACCCTCCTTCCTGTAGCCTGCTGCACAGGCTGGAAGTTCAGTGCCTGCCACCTGGGCCCCAAGTGATCAGTGAGCTGGGAACTGTGTGGCAGCATGTGTGCACTGCTCTCCCAGGAGTGATGGGCTTTCGCAGCAGCACTGAGCTTGGCTCATTGGTGGGCTGGTCTCACGTTTTAGACAGCTGTCCTTACGGGTCCTAATCAGAGAGAGAGAAAAATGAGAGTTGAAGTGAAACATCCGTTATGGCAGAGAAGAGGGCTAACTGGATGAGAGGACTGGAAATAGTTTTGATTACAGGATGATTTAAGAGCCTATGCATTTACTCTGGAGAAGAGGTTAGAAGGAGATACGGTAGGGGTGGGGCTTATGAGCTGTCAGCGGTCGAGGAGGTTGACTTTTCATTGCAACCTTGCACAGTCCTGTCCACAGCCACATTATTCACGATGGCTCACAAGTGCAAACATCCTAAATGTCCAGCCATAGATGAATGTATAGACAAGATGTAATATACCCATACAATGCAACATGCAAGAATATCCCACAATGAAGTGCTGACACAGGTTCCATCATGGAAGAACCTTGAAAACTCTGTGCCAAATGAAAGAAGCCAGACATAGAAGGACAACCATCGTATGATTCTATTTATAGGAAATGTCCGTAGTAGGCAAACCCGCAGGGATAGAAAGTAGATTAGTGGCTGCCTGGGGCTGGGGGAGGGTATTAAGGGTGAATGCTAAGGAGTATGGGGTTTCTTTTTGGTGTGATAAATATGTTCTAAAATTAGATAACGGTGAAGGTTCCACATCTCTGTGAATATACTGAAAATCACAACATTATATACTTTAAAAAGGTGAATTGTCTGGTATGTGAATTATATCTTGTTAAAGTTGTATGTGAAAGAAAGAAGGAGTGAAACTAGACCAGCATCTGTCCGAGGGCTTGGGGGTGGTCTGAGGCGCTAAACCAGGGAGTGTTCCGCACAAAGAGGTGTGTCTGTGCTCGGTAGCTCTGGGCAGCAAGGCTGGGCTGCCCCGTTAGTCCATAAGAGGATGAAAAGTTCTGAGATTATGCGTGAAGAAATTGGTTTACTTCTGTTTAACCCAGTGTTCTCTAAACTTTGGGATCTTTATTAGGGCAACACCTGGGAACACATCGCTGAGGTCTGAGTTCCTGCCCTGAGTTCTAGGAGAACTTGAGCCCTTGCCGAGCTGCCCTGACACCACAATGCTACATGCCTGCAGCCAGAAGATTGCATCTGCAGCCTGCGTCTGAGGGCAGCTCACAGGGAAGGAACCCACAAGACCATCCAAGCCCCAAGGTTCCTTCCTGCTCTATCCCTGGGACTTCCCACCTGTATGGCTTCTCCATGTCCTTGTGTTTTATTTTAATGCATGCCTCATGGCAGTCGTGGCACCTGAGTGGCCATCAGGGGAGCAGATGGCTTTCGAGTTCTGGAAACCAGTGACGTGAACTATGAAGTTTGCTTCCAGTCCAGGCAGGCCTCTCACTGAGTGGGACAGGCACCTACTTTTGAAGTGGCTCTGGGACCTGGTGCACACACTCCTTCTGACCTGCTGATCTGGTGTGCAGGCCCAATAGCCCAGTGGCCTGGCTGGGGAGGGGGAGGCTGAGTCAGGACAGATTCTATAAAGTTGTATAGGGATAAAATGCAGTTTTCCTTCCTATGTAGGGAAAACCCTGCTCTTTCCTACTGTGCCTCTTTCTTGCGAGTCTCCTTTACTTTCACAAAGGATACTTCACTTCTGACACTTCTGGTCATCAAATGTGTGGAGGTTTTCACCACACTAAGAAATTCTCAGATACCAGCTGGGCGTCCTACTACTGAACTCAATCTTGACACTGTCTATCAGAGATAGCATCAGATTCCACAGGTGGAACTCAGTGCCAGAAGACTGACTCCCCTCCACATACACACATACTTTATTACAAAAGATATAACTCAGGAACGACCAGGTGAAGAGATGCACAGTGCAAGGTATGGGGAAGGGGTGCAGAGCTTCCACGTCTACTCTGAGCACACAGCTTTCCTTGCATCTCCACGTGTTCACCAACCAGGAAACTCCTCAAACCCGTATTTTCGGGATTCTTATGAAGGCTTCTTCATGTAGACACTATTGATAATTAACTTCATTTTCAGCCCTTCTCCCATCACGGGAGAATGGGGGTGGGGCTGAAAATTCCAAGCTTCTATCATGGCTTGTTCTTTCTGGTGACCAGCCCGCATCCAGGAGCCCACCCAGAGTCTCAGTAGAACAAAAGACACTCCTATCATCCAGGAAACGGCAAGGGTTTCAGGATCCCTGGTGTCAGGAGCCTGAATCCAAGATCAAATAATAGAACAAAAGATGCTCTTAGTGCTCTTATCACTTAAGAAATTGCAAAGGTTTCAGGAGCTTTGTGCAGGAATCAGGATATATATATATATATATATATATATATATATATATATATATATATGCGCGCGCGTGCATATATTTATTTATTTATTTATTCACTCATTTATTTATTTATTTACTCACTTATTTATTTATTTACTTATTTATTTATTTTTTTCTAGTGTCTCACAAAAGTGTAAGAGACCTGGGCAGAGCCATTGTGGAGTTCCTCTGCCTGGGACCCATTCTGGAACTCGGAGAATCCTCCTGGCCCTTCTTAACATCTTGTGTCTGAATCCAGAATGGATGTTTTTGAGAAGCCTGGGCCCCAGTTGTTAGCATGTGACCCCTGCCCCTGGAGCAAGTTCTAGTTGCTGTCACTTGGGGCCTGGCCGTGGTGGCTGCATCATGATCTTATTCGAGAGCAGGATGCCTCCAGCATGGCTAGACCCAAAGTGTGCTAGCCTGCACAACCTCATGAACGGCAGTCACAGGACGATATATGGGCTTCCTTTTATGGATTGGAAGTTCAATGATAGGGTCCCTGTGGGCCTCCTCTCATATCAGGGACATGGGGAGGGCAAGACAGCAGAACCAGTCATTATCACAAGCCTTCCTAAGTCCACAGGGATGCACAGGACCACAACCCACCCTTGGGGACCCCTGTCCCTAACTAGTGGCGTTCATCTCCAGGGCTTCCCTGTCTATTCTTTGGGGAGCTCTTCCCCTCCTCAGAGCTCCTCCACTTCTACCACCATCTTAACACCTCTCCAGATTGTCCTCAGTTTCTCATACTGAGCTGTCAATTACTCCACCCTGGATTTTAAACTTTTTATTTTTGTTATTTGTTCTCTTTAAAGAGAGCTGCATAGGGTTTCAGACCCACGCATGTGACACAAAGGCCACACCCCAGAGTCCACGTCTCTTTCACATCTGAATGTGGCTTCAACATCAGCTTGGGTCTTCTTAGGTTCAATGAGTCTGACTTATCTCACTAGCTTAGACGTGTCCAGAAGGTGGTACACAGTAGAAAGAACTCCAGAGAGACAGGGTCATCCCAGCAGGCTGAGCATGGTGCATGGAGCCTACAGGAAATGGCCCCACCTGGACCAGCGCAATCCTGCATCCCAGCCTCCTCTGCCCCATGTGCAGAGATCTTCTGGCTTTATCACACAACTGTCTTTGTCTTTCTCTTTTTCTTTGTTGGGTGCCAAGAATGTGGTGTATCATTCAGAGCCTCTTAATGCCTAGCTCTAAGTCACAATTGGGTCCACTCAAGGCAGCAGCAGCCGTGATTCCGAGCCTGCCCTGCCCTTGCAGAAGCAAAACCTACGGATGCACAAGAACCACCATCCCCTGGGTCCTCTCCTTGCGGGCCTGGCAGCCTGCATGGCACACAGCCCTTCTGGCCACCAGTCCTTCTGCTGCAACGAGTGGGCCATGTGGGCCAGCACTCCTTTACTCAGGGTCATACTTGATACTGTGTTCTTTATTTTGTTGCATTGTGTACTCACACACTGAGTTGATCAGAGCATTGCAGTGGGGCTACAGGGAGAGCATGAGGAGGTGGGCATAGCCACAGTCACTCTGCTGAGCAAACAGAAAGCTTCACCATCCTCTAGTGGCCACTTGCAGTGAGGGACTCTGGGGGGCTGCTGAGACCACTCACTCCAAGCAACGTGTGTGGGGCCAAGACTCACATGTGACATTTCGTTTCACTTGAATTATTAAGACACAGACTCTCACAGGGAGACAACCGGGTAGCAGTTTGGAAAGATAGCATGTTCTGGATGCTGGCTGAGAGGAAAGCCACAGAAGGGTTAAAAAGGGGGGTGAATAGAGGCTGAACTGTGAGTGCAGCGGTTCCTGAGGGAAACCATGTCTGAAGAACAGAAGTGGACAACATGTTCCTGAGGGTGCTGAGGCTGGCCGGCCTTTAGCCTGATGCAGTAATGGCTGAAGAATCTGAAGAAGAGACTGTCCTGCCAGCAGCCTGCTGCCTGGCCTTTCCTGAACATTGGTCACCTCCCAGGACAAGGGTAAGTTGAGTGCTCAATGACAGCTTGAAACTGACACTGAAAGCCCCAGGCTCTGAGGAGGGCCTGCTGGAAGAGACTGTCAGGGTCAACATGAGCCTTTGGGCCGGAACTGAAGCCCTCCAAGGTTCTCATAAGGGGATGAGGGAAAAGGGACGGCGATGGAGCAGACCTGGTAAGATGTGGCAGGACCTACTTCTATTTCTAGAAAAGACTTTGGGACAGGGTGGGAGACATGGGAAAAGCATCCTGATGGGTGCTGTGTGTCCTGTGAGGAGACCTTTTTCGATTTCTGTCTGCTCTGGGGGTTTAGGTATGATCCTACATGGCAGCATATGGGGTCCCAGGACATGACTTCTCATGTTCTTTTAATACCCAGGAACTCTGATTAGAAGGCACAGAAAGGAATGTCAACTTGAGATAAGAAGAGCTGCCACAAACCCAAACTCCAGAATTGGAGATGTAGGACTCATGCTGGAGGAGCATCTTTAGATCTAGATTCCTCTGCTACTCTGTTGCCTGATAGTGCCAGGAAAAGCCCTGCCTTGCAATGTGGCACTGACGTGAGAGCTGGAACCCAAGAGAGTGGGAGTTCTTCAGGCAACTGCGGTTTGTTGAGTGACAGCCTGGTGGAATTGACAGTACGTGGCTTCTTGGGGAACCTGGTGGCCCTATATTACCATTCAAGGGCATTTTGACCATTTTGGCTTTCTTAGTTATAAAGACAACACACATAAAAGGTAAAATACAGAAGGGTTGTCATTTGATTTCATTTACAAAATCACTTTGCTGTGTAGTTAAGACAGTCTACATTGCTAGATCGTTTTTTTTTAGGGGGGTTATTGAGATATAATTAACATATATTTATTGAGATATAATTAACTATATAATTAACATTATATAGTTTCAGATATACAACAAAATACTTTGATATATGTAAATATTGCAAAGTGATCACAGTGATAAGTCCAATTACCATCCATCACCACATCTGGTTAAAATTTTATTTTCTCATGATAATAGATCTCTTTCTTAATGTCTGTACTTTGATAAGAATAATTCAGAAGCAGTGGTTACCCACCAAAGCATGGCTTTCAAACTATATAGTTATAAGTGTATTAATGGGTATGAAATCAATTTTGTGGAGTGTGATTACAATTTTTTTAAAAGGGAAATAGGATGAAATAGAAAAATACCAGAGTGCACCAAGGCTTCTATTGGTTTCTCATTCCATTTAAAATGCAAGATGTTTTGTGTTCCTACATGGTTCTGATGCTGGTCCCTGGCTGCTTCTCTGATGTGAGTGCTTCCCCCACTCCACTTTCTGCCCTTAACCCCCAGTGACCCCTTGCTTTGTGTTCCACTCATGAGGGCTTTCCCCACACCTGACTGGCTTCTCTTTCCTTCACTCAGACCAATGCTCAGATGTCACCTCCTCTTAGAAGTCACTCTGGATCCTGCTCCCTTCTTGTGGACTCTCTTTAGCTCTGATTTATTTTGCTTTGAGATCCTTTTCACTGCCTGATGTGGTTAATAGCTGTGTGACTTTTGCCTTGGCCTGTCCCCCTTGTTAGATTATCAGCTCCACATGGGAAGAGACATCATCTGGTTCTCTGCCAACTGCCCAGCGGCTAGAACAATGTCTGGTACACAGAAGGTGCTCAATAAATACTTGTTATTATTAAAGGAATAAATGAAAAATAAAATTGATAACCATACTTATGCCATTGAGTTGTAGTGACATCATATAAAATAATCCAAACTCAGTGCCTAGAACATAGGACTCAATAAACAGTAGGTATTATATTGTTTTAATTTCTCTGAATTTTAAGCCATTTATTACTTTTGAAATTTTAAAATGGCTTTCTGGAAAAGAAACATACCCTGTGTTCCCTAATGGATTTCTGAGATGGACTCATGGTGCTTTTAAAGTTGAAACAGTGAAAGTGCCTGGAGTATGCACGTGTTGACTGAAGGTGCTGATGTAGTTTCCACACCACCCGCCAGGGAGCCTGAGGATTTCAGTGCACTGGGCACCTTCTGTGGTCACGAAAGCTTCATATTTCAGAGTTCAGAGTTCTCTCTGAATACCTAAGGCAAAAGGTATTTCGAGTATGCATTGACTATTTTCAAATCCACAGATTCTTTAGGGTCCCCTTGGTTCAGTTTGAAAGTGCTACGAGTTCCCTATTTGGAAAGGATTTTGGGAAAGGCATCCCTGAATGCCAGGAACTGCTAAATGTCACCAGAGAAATATTTATCTCTCTTGTGTCAGCTTAATAATAGAAACACTTTGCATTCACACATTTGGGCTAAACTTAATTATGTAGTCATGGCACAGTCCTGCAAGATGAGGTGTTTTACCTGTGAAGGAGCCCAGTAGAGAACAAAGTATCTGAGTAATGCATTTGAGGTGCCCCAGCACACTCTTGGCAGGAATATTTGGTGTGGCTCATCATCCAGCCAAATCATATTTTAAAATAAGCTTACTGTGTGGCTCTCTAGGTAAGGTGGGGCCAGACTGAGCAGTCGGGACAGAAAATGTTTCTCAGGGTGATCTCTTGTATATGTATGATAGATAGACCTTATGACAAGATACTGACATAGAATGCATTCCACCAAGAGTATGGTCTGTAACTTGTTACTCTATGCATATTGTGTGTGTGTGCGCGCGCACGCGTACACATGCATGTTAGCCTGAGGGACAAAGTTCAGATATTAGCTTTCATGTTGTTCTCCTAAAACTTTTGAAAAAAATGTATCTAGGACATTTAGAAAATATGCTTCCTTTCTCTTCCCTTTATTCTTTTGCATTTTTTTTGTGTGTTTGCCCCTGTTGTCCTAGTCCCTTGTTTTCATACATGTTCTGTATTGAGTGATCTCCTGTCTACCAGAAGCTAGTTTTAAGTGCTTACATGTATAATTGCTGCCAATTCCCTCAGAAGTTCTGTGAGGTCAATATTATTAAGTTCATTTTATAAATGTGAAAAGTGAGGCTTTTCTATGGTACCATGCCCAGGAAGAATGAGAACTAGCATTCCCACACAGGTCTCTGAGGCTGGAAGGCTTGCTTGCAGCCTTGCTTCTGCAGGGCCTTCTGGGGAAGTGGATGGGAGGCCCTGTGATGACCCAGGTGGCCTCCATAGTCCACGTCCACATCCCTCTTCCTGGAGGCTGAATGTTGACACCCTCAGGGGAATTGCTTCCTCCAGCCCTTCTTCCCTCTTCTTGTCTCTTGTGTTCAAGCGTGTGTGCAAAGGCTCCCAAAACCAGGGCACCTGGGAGTTTATTCTGCAATTGTATCTTGAGGAATTATGGGATGCCTAAGGCTATTTCTGGGAATCGATTTGCATCTGTGCGTCAGTGTCGGCGAGCTGACGTGTGGGGACAACTTTGGTATTGCTGCGGCATGTCCAGGCTCCTGAGAAAAGGAGGGACATCTGTGAGAACTCTGAGCCCACTTAAGGTTAAGATGGTCAGGATTACTAAAATCTAATGTAGCTATAGGTCAGGAAGAGAGGAGCACTGTGTCTCCCAGGCCCTGAGCTTTTTTGGGGTGGTGACAAGTTGTAGGATACCATGAGACTTGAATTTTGGAGAGAAAGAAGAGGATCTTACTCCTTAGTGTCCAAGCATGAATTCTTAGTGGAAGGAAGATTGGTCAGGTCCCTTGTTGTAAGTTCTCTATCTGGCCAACCTTTCATACTTTGATTTGGGTTCTAAATATCATCTTAGAACATACCAAGTATAGTCAATATCACTGTGTTGCAGAGGCCAGGAGGGTAAATAGTGCACTTTTGGCTCTGGGGGTGGTGGGTCTTCTACACTTACTGGGACAGAGAGTTTTAACAACAGATCTTGTGGGCAGAAGCCCCTGAGGGCACTAGGGATAATTGGGGGAAGGAAGGAAGTGGCCAGGCCCTTTCCAACAGGGATCACCTCACACTTGCTGGGGACACTGGATCTACATCAGCCTGATACGCGTTGGGGCACAACATCCAAGGAGTAATGCTTTCATTGGAGCATTCAAAGAGTTTCCTGGGCTCTCCCTCACCATACCTTCAGTTTCACATGCACAGGTTCACCTGTCCATCCACCAAGTATTACTTGAACATCTGCTATGTGCCATGCAGAACTGTAAGTGTTGGGGATAAGCTGTGAGCAGGCAGCAAAGTCCCCGCCACAGGGAGCTGACCTCTGGTATGGGGTCAGCACAAGTTTTCCATAAATATTTTATGCTTTGAGGGCTGTATGGTTTCTGCTGCAGCCACAAAACTCTGCAGAAGCAGCCACAGACACAGCCTGCACACAGGGGTGAGGCCCTAACCCAGTACAACATCGTCTGCAAGACCAGGCAATTGGCCCCAACTGGGATTTGGCTCAGGCTGTAGTGTGTTGATCCCTGCTCCAGTGAGCAAGATGAGGAAAGACTTTCTACATTCAGGTTCTGCCAAGTATATTTTTCTAATGTCTTTTCAGAACGTCTCCACCCTTGAGGGTGATTTTAGAGCATCCTGCGCCAGCTTTGTCACCCTGTCACCTTGCAGGAGAGGTCAGGATAGCAGGGCGTGGGGCTGTTATGGGCTGAGTTGTCCTGTCCCTAAATCCATCTGTTGGAGTTCTAACCCCAGCACTTCAGAATGTGACTGTATTTATAGATAAGGCCTTTAAAGAGGTTAATTAAGGTAACCTTAATTAAGTCCCTTAGGGTGAGTCGTAATCTAATGTAACTGAAGAGATTAGAACACAGACATGCACTGAGGTAAGACCATGTGATAACAGAGAAGAGACAGCCATCTATAGGCCAAGCAGAGAGCCTTTAGGAGAAATAGCCCTGCTTACCTGGATCTCAGACTTCCAGCCTCCCAGACTGTGAGATAATAAATTCCTGTTTATCAAGCCACTCAGTCTGTCATGTTTGTTACAGTAGCTCTAGCAAACTAATAGACTCCCCTGTCCCTGTCCCAAGTGCAGGAGACCCCAAACGATTAGAGTAGAGTGAGGGATGGGCCCTTGTTCACCAGCCTGCTGTCTCCCAAGTGTTGTGGAAGCTCCAAGCCTTCCTCTTCCTGTTTTCTTCCAGGCTCCCAGACAGGCAGCACTCTTATTTGCTTATCAACTCTTTCCAGGAAGGTGACACATGGGGTGGTGAACTGAAACAATTTAGAGAAAGAGTTTGTAGAGATAAAGCCGAGAGAATAATATTCTCTCTCAGACTCCTTAAGGTGGGAAATACACGTTAAAACCACTGGGCGAGAGGCAAGCTTACATTTTTCACTGGAGTGACTTTCTCAGGAATGCCCAGGCCTGAGTGAGGCCCTCGGTCCCGCTGCCTGAGGGAGAAACACTTGAGCTGGGTCTTCGCATCAGAGAACCCTATTGCCAAAACTCTGGAGTCATTAGAAAAGCAAACAGCTGGCTCCTGAGGTTTCTGCAGTTGTGGGCTTCCAGCCTAGGAGTTTAAGAGAGTGACATGGTCGTTTCAAGAACAGATAATCAAAACAGTGCTTCCAAGGGTGATGAAGTTTGGAGGTGTGTAAGCTGAGAATCAAAAGCCCCCCAAAGTCCCCATTGTAACTGCTGGGGCCCCTCTGGGCCTCTGCCTCTGAGGCCGCTGGGCCCCAGCCCAGAGTTCTTGCCGTACCTAGTGTGGGGAGCCCTGCCGGCCCTTCTTGCTGCCCTGGCCCCTAACAAGCTAGGCCACGTCATTGACCATGTACAGGTAGGATGACAGGAATGTCCCCTCGCCCCATCTGACTCTGAGATGTGGAAGAGCAAGTTGGCCATCTTGATGGCTCTCAAACTTGTTCCACTTACATGCTTTCACATCTCTCAATGCCCTTCAGGCCTCATGGTTCCAGATCCAATCCCTCTGTCTGGGTGTCTATGGATCCCACAGCTCCGGGAACAGCACGACAGTGAATACAGCATGCACAGGTGTTAGGGAGTGGTGTCCACAGTCATGGTAGTAGTCCTGTTGGAGGCATGACCTATACAATGGGGAATGGCCTTGCTGGTTGTAAAGGAAAGGGGTGACTGCAAAATGCCATGGCCCTTTAAAAAATGTTATTTTGTTAACATGTCATTCTGAATTGTAGTGCAAAATGTCTTAATTTAAAATTTAGTATTTTAAGTAAAGTTATTAGTGAGACTCATGATAGTTTATTTTGTTTGCCATGATAGCAGGAGTGTTTCAGCATTGGATGACTCACAGTAATCTGCTGGACCAGGCGCCTGAAGGGACAAGAAGGAGGAGAAGGGGCTGCAGACCTGGCTGAAGCTGGAAAGTGTTGCCCTAGGCCCTTAGCCACTGCCAGGCTGGCCAGGAGCAGGTGAGAAAGGCCCACTAGGTCCACTCTGCTCTCATGTCTCAGGAAACTTGGGGCGGGGCATTGATCTGTCTGACCTTGTGGGTCCCAGGCCTGTCTGGTCCCAAGTCTGGCTGTGATCCAGGCTCGTGGATGGGAATAGGACCCCAGATTAGGAATGTTACATTAGTGTTGTAGGATGCCTGCAACTAACATGTGCAAACATAATTCAACTTGTTGTATCACACATGTGTAGCAGAATGTCACTATTGTTCTCTGACATAGAAAAAGCCCATGTGGTCCCTTAGCATGGAAGCCCGCACTTTCCACAATAAACTTGGTGCCTGCTGTTTCATTCTCATGTCAGCTCCTCGTGTGTTCTTTCAATTGGGCTTCTCACCATCAAAACCTTCCCTTCTTGTTCAGCTTGGTGCTGACAGACCAGTTCTAGAGAAAGTTGGAGACAAGCACTGGGTAGGCATTCGAGGGCCATGCAACCTTTGGAAAAGGCCTGTGGTTGTGGAAGGTGCGTGCAGGACCCATTGGCTTCATGGTTTCATTATGATCTTCTGGCTCTTGGGGCAAAGTCAGCTGAGGAGACAGTGGGTTGCCAAGGTTTTGGTGGATTTGTAGCAAGGAAGGGCTCAAGATCCCGATGACCAGGATGGAGCCCCTCTGTCCCTCCTGTGGCTCCTTTAGCTGTTATGCTGAGTGTACCTTCCAGTTCTTGGCTAAGAACTGTATATGAGGAGACCAAAGCCGAGCACATGTTTTTTACTGTCTTTTCCTGCAGGATTTTGTAGAAATTGCTTTCTGCAGACAGGCCTAGCCAGGGATAGGGAATGTTTTGTGTAGAAACAATGATTGCATTTTCCTTGGGAAACAACTTTGGGTTACTAAGCAACTTGTTCTGGCAGGGCCTCCCATGGGGCAGCCGCCTGCATGGTAGGGCTGTCACTCCAGCACCCTGTCAGTTGGGAAGAAAAACGCTGGGCCAAATTGAGAGCACCTACTTGGAAGGAGTAGGCTTGGAAGAAGGGTGTAACACCCTCACTTCTCACTCCAGGGTGCTGGCTGCACTTAAGAGCCGGGCCACCGTGGTGGCTTGAGAACAGAGGGCAAGTTGAAGCAGAAGCAGGCTCAGAGGCTGTGATGCAGCTAGCTTTCAATTTGTTTGTTTGCATGCCCTGAGTCTTTGTTCCTTCTTTCTTTTTCTATTTTTACCAAAGTGTACATGCTCAGGGTAAAAAAGAAAAGAGGACCTTAAAGTTAGAGCAGTGCCTTTCTTGCCTGACCCTCCCACCTCTGTTCCACCTAGTGGTGACTTCCTGGAAAGTTTCTGGTTTTATTCCTCCTACTGCCCTACCTCTACATAATAGTCTTATGTTATTTTCTCTTCATTTATAATTTAAGATATTATCATTCTTTTCATTAATCTATGTAGAGGCTTTTTCTGGTTTTACTTTTTATCCCATTTGTTTCTAACTTCTTACTCCTATTTCAACCCCACCTTAAAGAGGCACAAGTTTTTATATGTACCTGTCTTGAAGACATATAAAATGTTCTTCGTGTCTTTATGTTTCTTTTAAATCCACATAGAATGTGTGTGCTAGATCCTTGTTCTGTCTCTCACCTTTTATGTAATCAGTGCTTTGTAAGCTCTCTCCTCTGGGTTCTCTGCACATCTGGCTTGTTGCTTGTAACTGCTGCAGGTGTTGACTGGCCTGCATCCACCATATTTCACCAATCTTCGACAATGCGGCCATGAAAATCCTCAGCAAAATCCTGATGTGGACTTGCTGGTGAAGCCTTTGGAGTATATTCCTAGTAGCAGAATTTCTGGCTTGTCAGTGACGAATATGCTTGGCTTTACTGAGGTGGGCCTGGTTGTGCAAGTTCACATTTGGGCTTGGCACATGAGCATGATGGTCCCCATCTCCCTAGATCTTCCATTGGTATTACGTAGTTCACTAGTTTTTGCCAAGCCATAGATGTAGGTATATATAGATCTCATTGCTTTTGTAATTTAGATGTCTCAGATTTAGAGTGATTTCGAGCATCTCTTCATATACTTGTTGGCCATGTGTTCTTCATTTATGAATTGCCCACTTGGATCATTTGTCCATTTATAGAAACCCCTTGTACATTCTAAGTGCATATAGTCAATTTTACCTATTGCTAATACCTTCTGCCATCTGTTAGGCACAGATAGACAATTAGAGTTACTAATGAATTTTGTTTGCACACTGGGTACCAAATGGATAAAAAAAAACAGAGAGAAATATCTCCGTTTTTGTTTATGGTATATATTCTACATGCAACTATTAGCGTGAGCCTAGTCATCATATTATTTAATTCATATATCTTTGCTTATTTTATAACTTGTTTTTCTGTTTTGAGAAGGGTGTTATATTGATTTAACTATATAGCCATGTATTTTTCAGACTATATTATTAGATGCATATATACTCAATTCTCTAACATTTTATTTTGGGATTGTTGACTGATATGCAGCTGTAAGAATTAATACAGAGCTTATATACCCCTCACTCAATTTTTCCTAATAGTAACATCTTGTATAACTCTAGTAGACTATCACAACCAGGAAATTTATATTGAAACAATCATTTTCGGATTCCATCAGTTTTGCAAGTTGTGTGTGTGTGTGTGAGTGTGTGTGTTTAGTGGTGAGGGAATCAGAGCAACGCATGCTTCTGCCTGGTGGGGGATGAAGGATCAGCTGCCTGCTCAGTTCTGCTGATGCTAGTAGCCTATAGGAGAGTCAAAGTATCACCTCTGGGGGCTGGAAGATCAGCTCCCAGCTTGGTTCACTGAAACCACAGCTGTGGGGCTGTGGTTTTGTCTGGTAGATGTCTAGAATCTAGCAAGTATCTCTCCATTTTAGTTCTGGAATATTAGAAGTAATCTTTTCTGTGTACTCAATTTATTAGAAGCAACAATTTCATTGCTATTTCTTCAATGTTACTCCTCTTTATTTCCCAGTTTCTTCTTGGAGTTATTTTTCTTATTGTAAGACCTTTTTCAAAGAAGTCTCTTCAGTGCTAAGAAGTGTGAAGTTACACACTCCTAAGACCACATTTTGCCTTTTCATTCAAACTAGAATGTAGCTAAACATAAAATTCTGTTTTGAAGTTCTTTTCTTTCAGTTCAAATAACTGAAATAGTACTCAAATACTCAAATAGTATGAGAGTATGACTCTATTGCCTTCTTATTCTCCATGATATTTTTAGAAGATTAATGGCATTCAGCTTCTGATTTTTTAAAAAATGATTAGCTCCTTCTCACTAAACACTTTTGGAATTTTTCTTTGTCTCTTGATATTGTTAAATACTCCTACAATGTTTCTATTGTAGATTTTTCCTTATCTATCTTTTGGTACATGGTTAGGCCTTTCAACTTGAAGACTTTCATCCTTCTCTAATTTAGTAAAATTTAATTTCTTATTTCTTCCAATTTATTTCTCTCTGCACAAATTTTCTCTGTTAGATTTGAAGTATATAAATATATTGTTAGCTATAGCAATCACATTTATTACCTTTTCATTCAGATTCTCTATCTCTTTGATCCTCCTTGACCCCTTCCCAGAGAAGTTCTTCACCCACTTTTTCAGCTCACACTTTTTCTTTCTAGTTATATCCATTCAACAATTAATTCCATGTATTGAGTTCCTTTTTAACTCATATTTTTCATGACTAGTATTTCTACTTGGTTCTTTTTTTAAAACTTCTGTCTTTTTAAAACTTTCCTGTCAACAGTAGCTTCTATCTTCAAAAATATTCATTATATATAAGTTCTTTATCTGTCTCAGTATATTAATTATCCTGCATCCAATATGGATTGTTTATTTTATTTTTTATTATTGGCTCTTCTGCTCAGTTGTCTCTTCTCCCTGATCTTGCGAACTCAGATTTCAAGGGGTCAAATACTCTGACTAATAATATTTGTCTAAGAGAATGGGCTGAAGTCCAGATTCTGGTTTGTGTTCATTCTGGTGATTTTAAAAAAGAGCTAACGTGCTGTCAAGAGGAGAGGCTCTGGTGTCCAAGTGTGGACTTGAGTTTATGTAACCTTGCTTGTCTAGGAAATCTGTCTCTACTTCTGCCCCTGGATCTGCTTTCTCCAAGAGATTTCCTTTGTATTTGATTGTGATCTTATAACTCTTAGCATATACTAAGTGAAGCAAGAAAAGGAAAGTCCTTATGGGCCATTTGATCTACCTGCATTTGTAGCTATAAACTCTTCCTCTATAATACTCTAATGCTGCCTTAATGTTAGCTTCTACCCTCCATTGGTGCACATCCAGAGCTACCACTTTTATGATCACAATATGATCAAGGCAAGATTAAATTCACTCTGGACAGTGAGGCAAATTTGTTACCTAGATTTTTCTCTGACCCTCGTGCCTGCTTCTCTGTTCTAGCAGACCAGGGCACCTTCTGAATCCTAAGGACTTTCTCACAGTTTTTATATTAGTATATCTCACCTTCTCTCCAAACACTATGCACCAAAAAATCAAAGGAAATTAATGATGAAAAATGGGGGGCTTTGTTTATTTGGGCTATTTGGATCATGATTAGCCATGTTGCTTCAATCTGCTGTAGCTGGATAGTGATCACTGCTCTCAAGAATACTCTCTAAGGGCTGCTCTCTGAGGAGAAACAGGACATGAGAAGTCAGTGTCTCCGAGTCCTTACGGCTTACCCATCTGAGTGTGGGAGTGCCATATCTATTTGGTGGGTGTCCAATACCAATATTAATATGAATACCTTCATGATTTGAGTGTGAGTATCTATCAAATGAAAAAGAAGCAATGAAGTTCTGTCCTTCTACCTACATATTTCTCCTCCACTTTTGGAATGTTTTTTAATTTTTTTTCTCTAAAGGATAGAGTCTCTCCTGGAGCAGGACAGAAGCATAATAACAGAAAGTGAAGCCTTTTCTCTGCTCCCTGATCTATCATGTGACAGCTTCTTGCTTCCTCCAGCACATACCACAGATGTCAGAGAGTGACAAATGGTATTCTTAGGCAACTTGAAGTGATGAACCCTCCAGTTCTGGTGGTACTAGGAAAGCTGAGCATGCTTTTATGAATGATGCCATCATGCTTTTAATGTCCTCCTCATTTGCACAGCAGTGAGGCAGTTCAGTTTCTGGCAAATGTGGCATGGTAGTCAGCTTCTCTACAGTTAATGTAAGTTTATACTATGAAATCTTAGATTATGACTTAATCCCACGAGACAGTAAGATATACTAATGTAAAATCTGTGAGAAAGTTTTGAAGGTTAATTCCTTTATCCATTCAATGAAGATTTAATAATCACAAGGACTTTATTAGACTCCAAGAAACAGCAGTGAAAAAAATGGACAATGTGTTTACTTTCTAGTGGAGGGAAATTGATAAGTCACATCAAAGGATGTTAACAGAGATGACTATTTCATATAGTTATGAATGCAAAGGAGGAAATAAAATAGATAATATGAGAGAAGGGGTACAAACTGGTGGTTGGTTGCTTATCTAAATTGGTAACCAGGAAAATCTCTGTTAGAAAGTTACATATGCTCTGAGCTTTGCCAGACCATAAAAAAGCCAGAGGGAAAAATTCCTGGCAGTAGAAACAGAAAGCACCAGGTTCCTAAACTGTGATCAACCTTGGTCTATTTGAGCAATAGAAAGAGGTCAGAGCATTTGGAACCTGTGTTTGGAAGGGTGAATAAAAGGTGAGATCTAAGTAGTGGTCAGCAACAAGTCGTACAAGAGAAGGTGTCCATTTTACTTCTGCATGCAAAGCAAATCCGCCGAAGGGGTTTAACCAGGTTATTGTTCGGCTTTGATTTTAAGATCTCTCTGTGTTAATAGATTATAGGGTGAGAAATGAAAGCAGAGAGACCAGTTAGGAGGTTATTACAGTACTGTAGACAGGAGATGATGTTGGCAGGGACTCTGGTAGTAGCAGTGTAGATGGAACAAAATGGAAGAATTCAAAATGTACTCTGGAGCTGTGGTTGAGGAAACTTTACACCGATGAATGAGCTGGAAGCCTCCGGGGTGTGAGGATGAGCTAAGGGAATGATATTATCATTTCCTAAAATGGTGAAGGCCAGGGAAGTAACAGATTTGGTGATGGAAATCTAAAATTTCCATTCTGTTATATTTGATATGACTATTAGATCTGCAACTGGAAATGGAGACTCAGTAGAAAACAGCCATCAGTACCCACATCAGTACGGTAGGTGGGCTGATTTGGGATGATGTAAAATAGAGAAAAGTGAAGAAAGCAGATCTTAAACTCCTGTCAGACAGAGAAACAATGTGGGGTTGACTAGGGGTAAAGGGTGGAGGAGTATTCTGGATGGAGTTAAGAGAAGAGGATAGAGTTAAAAGACATTTTAGAATGTCAACTTTCCAAATGTTATTGTGTTAGATAAGGAGACGTAGGGAAAGGGAGGTGTTTTACTCAGTGAGTAAAAGGATAATCATCGAAATAGAGAAGAACTGAAGAGGGTCAAGTTTTGAAAGAGCAAACACAAGTTTGAGAGGAGCAAACAAGTTTGAGTTCAGATAACATGAGTGAAAAACATGTCTTCTGGCACTTTTGAGAATTGTACATTACTGTGGCACTAAGCCCAAACTTAGGGGTGTTGTCTTATTTCTACCAAGTTAAACATCTCTCTCTCTTTTACAAAATAGCACTTATTATTTTTCTAAGTATAGAAACAATTCATAGTTATTGTAAACATTTAAAAAACCTCAAAAAGAAAAAATTCAAAATCTGACTTCCCAGAAATAATATTTGATGTCTTATAAACACATACACATTGTGCATTTTGTTTATAACCTTTAAAATACTTTTGTCATATTTTTAAAGCTTAATTTATGGTGTGTGTTTTCCCATGCCATTAAAAATTTCTCCATAAAATACCATTTAATGGTGTCACCACCTTTCTTAAAGCTTAGGAAATAGAAACTCAGAATTGTTACCCCTCCACCCGCCTTTTAACAGGATGACCCATGCTGGTTCCTATCCTTTCCCTATTTTATGAGATGTGACATTTCTTACTTGGGAAGGATATAGGCCTCCTCAAGTATCAAGGTCACATGATCAAAGTTACAATTCAAGGAAACTGGTGGTCTGAGGCAATTTTCTTGAAAGTAGGTAAGGTCTGTAGGCAAACGGCATATGATTAATGATCGTTGACCAGCAATTTCCTCACTCTGATGTCGACTTCTCTCCTGCTCATCCTTCCTTCTTTACTTTTCTTTGTCACAAAATGTTTATAGGCATAAAAATAAATGAAAAAAATAAAAGTGAGCATAGAATAAAAATTCATCTTGCCCAGAAAGTATCAGGCTCTTCTATCAGCACCTGGGCTGAATATTCTTTAGAGTAGGCCTGATTTTTGTTTTTCCTAACTACCTGGGGATGGAGAGCTCTTGTCTGGTTTCAGGTGATGAAGAGGAGCATGAGTGGAGGCAAAGGGCGAGTCCCACTGAGAGCAGTGGTAGGAGGTGGGTGGGCCTGAAAGGAGGCAGAGAGAGCACAGGAGGGTGACTCATTCTTCCCTACTCCCTCATCTTTTGCTTTGGGGGGTGCTCAGATGAGCCTTTTGAAGTGTGAAGTCACCCAACCTTACAGCACAGTGGTGAAGGAAATTGGTGTTTCTATGACTGTTGTAAATATAAGTGTGTCCTCTGTTTATAACACGTGCAGGAAGGCACTATAAGAGAAGAGATAGTCAGAGCTTTATGATTTAATTGATATATTTTAGAATAACATATGATCTTTATTAGTTAGGGTTGATCTGGAAAACAGAATTGCTTCAAATGACATGGGATAAGGGGCTTTGAGTGTGTGCGTGTGTGTGTGTGTGTGTGTGTGTGTGCGCATGTGTGCAAACATTAGACCTTAAACAATTGTGGGAGAATCTGAGAAAATAATAATAGTGTGGGTGAGTCCAGTTGGTGGATCTGAAAATTAGTCAATGACCATGGAGAGGAAGTCTGTGCTCTGTGTTGCCTCTGTTGCTAGTGGTTGGCCTGAAGTCACTGCAGGTCTTTTAACAGAACAACTGCACACATGGTGGAGCGAACAAGACACACTGGAGCCTAAGAGGGAAACTCAGGGACCCCTAAGAACAAATTGGGGCCAAAGAGAGCAAAGTGGATATCCATGCCTCTCTTTTACTGCATCTGACCCTAGGGACACAGGTGACCTGTCAAAGGAACTGGAGTCCTATGCTGTGAACCAGTCCACTTACATGGCTCCAAACTCTCACATTTTACAAGTCAAAAAAGAGTTTGCTGTAGATTATTTAAAGTTATAAATGTGACCACAAGCAAGGGTAAACTGTCTAAAATTTGAGGAAACACTTGAAGACACACAGGCACACACACTTTATTAGACAATAGTAAATTATATCTCACTCAGATTTTCTTTTGGGACACCAAAATATTGTTGAAAAGAAATGTACATAGCCATCGAATACCTAAAAAGATGCAGATCTAGATTTAAATTTTAACAACTGGAATTTAAAGACATATGGTGTCTTTAAATTCCAGTTGTTAAAATTTAAATGTGGTGTGAGCAGGATATAATCAGTGTAACATTTTTGGAAAAGCATTCTGCAATAGCTATCAAATTTAAGAATGCATACTATTTTCATCCCACAGATTTCATGAGTTAAAATATATTTGAAATATATTTGACATGTGAAAATCCTTTCTTCCCTGAAAAGGTATGTTTAAGTGTGAAGATGTTACCTCCATAGTTATTTAAAAAATTAAATTCTAGAAACCATCAAAGTGTCCATGTCTAAGGGACTGATTAAATAAATTATTATATCCATAAAATAAGATATTAGTCACAATTTAAAAAGATATTATTGATTGAAATTGGAAGTTGAATGATACAGAAGATATATAAACAAATACTTATTAAATTGTATAAAGGATAGTTTACATGAATGTATATTTTATAAGAAGACACACAAGAATATGTTAATGATACTTTTATTTAGAAGGAAAAAAAGAATTTTGTCCTTCAGTTTATAATCTTTTGTACCTTTTGAATTTTTGACAACCAGTATTTACTACTTTTAAAAGCAGTAATAGGAAAAATAGTAGGAAAAATGTAAACTAATGGAAATGATTAAAATAAATGATATCTTTATTCTATACCCATTGTCCTTCCAGCTGCTTATATAAAGTGTATGATGCGTTTTCCTTCCACACCTTTTTCTATGCACATTAAAAATTGTCTGTCTATCATCTATCCATCCATCCATCCATCCATCCATCCATCCATCCATCCATCCATCCATATCCATCTATCCATCCATCGCATCCATCATCCATCCATCCATCCATCCATCTTCTAATGAAATTATGCTTCCCATTCTGTTCTACAAATCTGTTTTGTCAAAGAGCAATGTACCTTGAATGTCTTTCCAGTCAGTTTAAGCATGTCTGTCTCATCCATTTTAATGTCTGCTTAGAATTTTCTTTTCTTTTCTTTTTTTTAATGCTTACAGCACCTGGTCTTCCTAGGTGGTCTCCCATCCAAGTGCTAACCAGGCCCGACCCTGCTTAGCTTCCGAGATAAAATGAGATTGGGCACGTTCAGGGTGGCATGGCCATAGACTTGGGATTTTCAATATGGTCATAGGAAGATACATTCTAGGAAAACTGGAAAACCTCCTTGATGAAAGAACAACAAATGGTGACTTTGAAACTGGTTTCTCAATGCAAAGTCATTGAGCTGGGTGCTGGTGGGGTTCCAGGTGAGATTCTGAGAGTGGAAGATTTGTCTGAATTAAATCAGAAGCCATGTTACCAATGGTTTCCCCACTGCCCACTGTGTACTCCAGGGAAATACTCTTCTTGCTGCTTTCCAAATATTTCTCTTCACTGTCTTCCCAAAGACTATGTGGGTGTGGAGGTAGGAAGGGGTTGAAATAACTGTTAGCTAAGTGATGGGAAAGGCTTTCTCTGAGTCCTTTTGTCGCACTGGAAGGTGAGGAGGAGGAACTGGACAGGGATCCAGAGGGAGGAAACCAGTTCTGCAGTCACTGGTGGTTATTGCTTTGATAACAAACTTGAGCTGCTTTTGCCACTTCTGTGTGTTGCTACACAATGGTCCACATAGCCTACAGCCACAGAATGCTCGGTTATTCTTCCTGTGGGAGTGTGAGGGTCAGAGGATTAATTCTGCCCTGTGGCTGAGGCATCTTAGATGAGCCCTGCAAGTCACATATGCCTAGGTAACCTGCACTGCATTAGAATGTGTCACTTAGACACCTGTAAGCCCTGGGGACAGGGCATATCTCCCCCAGGGAACACAGTCCTGCCTCCCCTTCTCCAGGCTGGGGTCAGCAACAGCCAGATCGAGTTCAGCAGGTCACAGCAGGTCATTGTTCCCTTTGTGTTTGCCGTCCTTCTGTCCGCCCTGGTACCTCTCCCTATTGGAATCACTTGGACACTCTTAGTTTGAGCTTTTTTTTTTTTTTTTAATCTCTGCCAATTTTTATCTTATCCTTATTATCCAGCTCTGAAACTAAGAACTTTTCTCAGCTCATTGACTCTTATTTTACCTTCTATTGGAGAGGAAGAGAGAGGTCATGGCTGGAGTCAGGAAGACCTCATAGAGGAGGAGCTGAGGGCACCAGGGATCAAGAACATAGGGGCTCAATTCCTCTTCTCGGAGCCATTGGATAGAGAAGAGAGGAGAAAACAGGCTGCCGGGCTGTGGGCTCTGCATTCTTGCTGGAGCATGCCAGTGTGCCGCGGTGGAACAGGACCACTCCATGCCCTTGACCTCATCTCCCGCCTCCTGAAAGGACTTGTGATCGGGGAGTAGGGGATTTGGAGGTAATTTTGTTTGTTTGTTTTTTCTTCACCTCTTGTGCTACAGTATTTATTCTCAGGCTGATCATTGTTTGTTCTGCGATGATTTTTCTTGCTCCATTTCCTATTTTCTCTATCTGACTGATCGTGCCATCTTTCATCCTGTAGAAGTCGATGGCTTGTGGTTGCCGAGGAGCCTGAGACAACCCCTCAGCCCAGAGTGGCTTAGTTCACCGGTCTTTGGTTCTACAGCCAGTTAGACTCATTTCTGTAAACATACCCAAGACCTCTTCTGTCATCACACATTTTAATGGTCATATGGATCATGTGGAAAGAGTGTATTTGAATAAAGCAAGTGAGTACCGATAACACTTTCAGAAAATTCCTCAAAGAAAATGTTATATTGGGGCGGGGGCACATGGTGAAAAAGGAGAAACACAAAGAAATCTACTGCAGTCGTATTGGGTTAACTGCTGAAGAACTCCTGAGGGTCAGTGTTGACTCCACACAGGGTTATTTCTCTCTCACGTGAAGTTCTGCTCCACAATCTTGAATATCTGCTTTCTAAGAACATATGAAGAGGAGAATGGGAGGACCATGTGTAGGGGATTCCAATGAATTAGTCTTAAAAATGGCTAGCAACACTCCCCACCCACATTCCAGAATGCAAGGAAGGCTGGAAGGGTGGTCTGACTATGTGCAAGAGAAGGGAAAATATCTGGTGAGCTCTGTGTCCTTGGCCCAATATGGATTAGAAGACGTGGAAGTAAATTCTGGCTCTGCCTCTTCATTTGGGCAGCTTCATCTCCTCCAGGTTTTATTTCCTGGGCTGTGAATGTGGAGGTCTATGCTGGAGAGCCCTAGGAGCCTTCTTGATTCCTATGTCGACAGATACTCTTTCTTGTGTAGTAGAACTGCTCTTCAAAAGTCTGCTAGTTTTCTACTCCCAAAGGAGATTCTCTAATCCAGCTCAATCTTCAGAGACGGCCCAAGTGCACTGCAACAAGTGAGAGCCATTTCAAAAGCACCTTCCTCCCAGTGGTGAAGGAACTCAGAAATGTCTGAAAGAGGTTGTTTGTCAGTGGGCTACACAGCACTGAGGACGTACATGCTGTCTTTGCAGCCCTTGAGGTGGCCAGTGTGGTGTTAGCAGAGAGTGTATGCACAACCTTCTCTGAGCAAAGGTGGGTAAATGAGTGAGAACACCTTCTCTCCACCACCCTCAGCCCATTAGAAACTGGGGGGTATTTGCAGGCACTAGCTGGTCATGTGACAATGGTAACTCCTGATACCCTCTGCTTACCAACACCAGAAAGGGCCAGCAGATGCCATTCTCTAAGGTTAACATGAGACTTTTATTTTGGCTTGTATGAACATATACCTATTGCTTTCTTTTTCCAACAGTAATATATTTTCATCATGGAAATGTTTACAAATACATATAGGCAAAAAAAAAAAAAAAGAAAATAGCAATTAACATAATCCAACTTGCTAGATTTTCTTTGCATATATATCAATGACTACTTTTGTCTAGGAGATAGTTTCTTTCACAGTTTACATCATAAAAAAAGTAATATATGGCTGCAGTAATAGTGAGAGTGACACAGGCATAGTATTAATATCAATATTTATCTATTAATATCAAAATTAATATCAATAGCTATCCATTTCCTTCTCTTTTTAAAACTGCTAAGGGTGTCAAAGCCAACAGGTTGGTGTAAACCTTCATAAGTTTTCTCTTCTAATGACAAAGAAAGCATTCCTACCTCTCCATACACGTTGTATAGATTTACAGAGAAAGAAAGAGAGAGAGAGAGAGAGAGAGAGAGAGAGAGAGAGAGAAATACCCTTTTATTTCTTCACAAAAAGAGAGGCCGTCTTGCTTCAGCAGCACATATACTACTAAAATTGGAATGATACAAAAAAGATAGCATGACCCCTGAGCAAGAGTGAACAAATTCATGAAGCATTCCATATTTTTAGACCTTTACATATGCTGTCTACAAAAGACTCACTTTAGATCAAAAGACACACACAGACTAAAAGTAAGGATATAGAAAAATATATTTCATGAAAATGGAAATGAAAAAAATCTGGGGTACCAATACTTATACCTGACAAAATAGATTCTAAACCAAAGGCTATAACAAGAGATAAAGAAGGACGCAGTAATCCCACTTCTGAATACTCATCCATAGAAACCCAAAACACTACTTTGAAGAAACATTGCATCCATATATTCATTGTAGTGTTATTTACAAAAGCCAAGATATGAGGCAACCTGGGTGTACATCATTAGATGAATGGATAAAGAAGAAGTGGTACACATATACAATGGAATATCACTCAGCCATAAAAATAAGTAAGTAAGTAAGTAAGTAAGTAAATAAATTAAGTCTTGCCATTTGCAACAACATGGTTAGACTTGGAGGATATTATGCTGAGTAGAGTAAATCAGATGGAGAAATACAAATGCCACCTGGTTTCAGTTACATATGGAATCTAAGAAACAAAATAAACAAAACAGTGTGATGATCTTATTTATTATAAACAGCAACTTTTATTTCTAAAAAGCTATTCTAGAAGTGGAAATGCTGTGTCAAAGGATTTTAAAATAATTTTGCCCAGGTATACCCTGGAAAGTTGCAGTAATTGATCTTCCTGCTCAGTATATGAGAGACCCGTTTTCCCACACTCTCACCAACATAAGTTGTTACAATACTGAAAAACTTTGCCAATCTGATTAATGAAAAGTGATACCTCTTTATTGTTTGAACTTGAACTTCTGTAGATACTGGCAAGGTTAATCATCCTTGCACATGATGATTAATATAGTTAATCTATTGTTTACACAGTTTTTCTTATTAATTTGTAGGAGTATATGTAGTATGCCACTGATTCTGTATTCAATATATAAGAATAGTTTTCAGTCCAGCTTTTTAAGAATATTTTGTTTATTGTGGTTTTTTTCATGTAAAGAATTATTGACATTTTAAATTATTTTAAATCAAAAAAGTCAATATTTTCCTACATGGCTGTGGATTTCCTACCATGTTTATTAAGTCTCTCTTACCATTTATTTTAAAATTTTGCATGTAATGACCATAAGCTAGCTATATCTGTGTTTATGCTATGTGGTAGAAATCTCACTCTCCTGCTGCTCAGTAGTATCTGCGTGATCTACACCAGGATGACTGTGCTCCCGAGGGGGTGCTCTGTGGGCCAAATCAAGGCGTGACCTCATTCCTTTCGATTTTCTTTCCATAAGGCCAAGTCACTGGGTGTGGCTGCTCTTTCCACTGGTGAATTCTTACAGTCTTTGCATATATGAAAGAATTCATGGAACAGGTTTCTGTACTAAAGCTGTTTAGAAAATTTATGGACTTATTAGGGAAAGCATTCTTATTTTTTCTAAATAAGGAAAACAATGCCAGAATAATTAATTCAGGCAAGGTCTCACATAATCAGCAGGGTAATTCTTTCGAATTTCTCTTTCATTTGGTAGAAGCATGGATTTGGTGGTAACATGAATTTAAATCTGTAGCCTCTCTGCATCCTGACATAAGTGGCCCAGGTGAAGTGAGGAGTTTATAGTGGTCCCTTCCACATTCCCTTGGGCACGTGCTAGGACTTATTTCCCACTGACGCTCCATCCGTAAAGGTGCTTTTGGCAGGGCAGAGGTTTTACCAGTGTTTACTTTTTAAGGTAACATGCATGATGTAGGAAATCTTCTGTACATTGATACATGATTGCTGATGCACCTATTGATCCTACTATGTGTTTCTAAAGTGGGGCCTGGATTTTCACAGTGGGCCCAGGCTCCATTTCTTGTCTCAGTGGCTCTTATATACCTTGAGCAATATCGCTTCCACCAGTCATGACTTACTGTGCTGAGCATTCATTATTTTCTCCTCCCTACCCCCAAACTGTATTTCATGTTAGCCGTAAAAGGATAAATCAACCTAAAGCACCTATAACAAGAAGTCCAATTCCAGTGGAGTTCTTCTCCTCATCACTCCATCCCAAGATAACCACCACCAAGAACAGTTTAGAGTCTTTTCTTATATCTTCCATCTCTTAAAACTTTAATTGTGGGAGGTTCTGGTCAAAGTGGTGGAGTAGGTACACTCTCTGTTTTTCTCTTCCTATAACCACATCAAAATTATAAGTTAATTATAGAACAATTAACCTGGAGAACCATCTGAAGGCTAGCTAAACAGAAGTCCTATAACTGAAGATGTAAAGAAGAAGCTGCATGGAGGCTGGTAGGAGGGGCAGAGATACGAAATAGGTGGGCCCCACACCCACACGTGGTGATTAAAAATTGAGAAAGATATTACAGCTGCAGAGGTCTTCCCTGAGGAATGAGAGGTCCCAGCTCCACAACTGGCTCCCCAGCCTGGAGCACCAGTGCCAACAAGGGTAGTCCCCGCAACATCTGACTGTGAAAATCAGTGAGGATCCCACCTGTCTAGGTGAGACAAAGAGATGTTGGAAATCCAGATGATCTCTTAAAGGTCCCACATACAGACTCGCTTGCTCCAGGCACTCGCCCAGGGCTCCGGCGGAGGGATATCGGTTTGGGAGATGCCAGAGATGTGCAGGGAGAAACTGAGTTATGTTGCTTCAGGGTGAGGGTTGGAGGGGCCACTGCCATTGCCCCTGTGTTGAGCCCTCCTCCCACATGGCCAAATCTGAATCTGCATTAGTCTGGTGAACTCTACTCACTCTACCATGATGACTCCCTAAGACTCTGCTCCATACAAGGAACTCTTTTTGGAGCAGTCGGCTTGGGTGATCAGGGAGACTGTTCTGCTGGGCCTCACAAGGTACTTACTACAAAAGTCACTCTGCCAAGACTAGGAGACATAGCAGACATACCTAATACATGGACACTAACATAGAGAGGCAGCCACAATCAGGAGAAAAAGGAAGATGTTCCAAATAAAAGAACAGGAGAAAACTCCAGAAAAAGAACTAAATGAAATGGAGGCAAGCAATCTATCACATACAGAGTTCAAAACATTGGTTATAAGGATGCTCAAGGAACTTAGCGAGAACTTCAATAAAGAGATAGTAAACATTAAAAAAGACATAGAAACCATAAAAAAGGAACCAGTCAGAAATTAAGAAGATCATAACTGAGATGAAGAATATACTAAAAGGAATCAATAGCAGATTAGATGAAGCAGAGGATCAAATCAGCAATTTGTAAGACAAGATAGTAGAAAATGCTTAATCAGAACAGCAAAAAGAAAAAAGAATTAAAAAAAATGAGAACAGTTTAAGGCTACCAACATTTGCATCATAGGGGTACCAGAAGAAGAAGAGAGAGAGCAAGAAATTGAGAGTGTATTTTTAAGAAATAGTGACTGAAAACTTTCCTAACATGGTTAAGGAAATAGATATACTAGTTCAAGAAAAGTAGAAAGTCCCAAACAAAATGAACCCAAAGAGGCCCATACCAAGATACATAATAATTAAAATATCAAAAGTTTAAAACAAAGAGAGAATCTTAAAAGCAGCAAGAGAAAGGTAGTTAGTTTCTTACAAGGATACTCCCATAAGAATATCAGCTGACTTTAACAGAAACTTTGAAGGCCAGAAGGAATTGGCACAAAATATTCAAATTGTTAAAAAACAAGAACCTACAACCAAGACTACTACACCCAGCAAGGTTATCATTTAAAGTCGAAGGAGAGTTAAAGAGCTTTCCAGACAAGGAAAAGCTAAAGGAGTTCATCACCACCAAACCATGGTAAAGAGTCTTCTTTAAGAAGAAGTGGGAAAAAAAGAACATAAAAATAAATAATAAAATGGCAATAATAACATACCTATCAATAATTGCTTTAAGTGTAAATGGATTGAATGCTCCAATCAAAAGACATAGGGTAGCTAAATGAATAAGAAAACAAGACTCATACTTATTCTACCTACAAGAGACCCACTTCAGATCAAAAGACACATGC